>NC_069108.1:9080646-9257184 GCF_947172395.1 Bicyclus anynana
TACTGTTGAATCTTTTCCAGAATTTTCTATAAACCTCATGGAGCCCGAGATCTTTCTAATGAATGCAAAACCGTGGAAATCGGTTCGTGCGTTCTGTAGTTATAGCGTCAGGAAGGAAAACCCGACTTGTTTTTATATAGTAGACTAGCCGACGCCCGCGATTTCGTCCGCGTGAAAATCGATGTAAACTTTCAACTACCCCTACCCTACTCCTACCTACCCCTACCCTACTTTTTTGGTTGATTTTTTACACCTTGTGTCCGAAAAACCCAAATATCTTACGGAACCCTATTTCGAATGTTGAAAGAATTTTTAAAATCGGTCCAGTAGTTTGAGCCTATTCATTACAATCAAACAAACAAACAAACATAAAAACAAAGTTTATAATAATAGTATAGATAATATTAGTATAGATTACAAGTCTTCTATATTTTTCATCATCATCATCATATCAGCCGATGGAGTCCACTGCAGGACATAGGCCTTTTGTAGGGACTTCCAAACATCACGATACTGAGCCGCCTGCATCCAGCGAATCTATATATATATATATATATATCTTATATATTTTTAATAATCAGCAATTATAAAGGTACCAGAGGTAACCAGACTATCCCTCATAGTACAGTTGCAATACAATTCAAAATCAGCTGAAGTGTGAAATTATCATACAAAAATATATGCTAACAAGAAAACTAATTGAATTTATATACAACTAGTTACCCGCGTGGTTCCCGTTCCCGTAGGAATACAGGGATAGAATATAAATCCTCTTTCTCGACAAATGGGCTAGCTAACACTGACGGAATTTTTTCAATCGGACCAGTAATCCCTGAGATTAGCGCGTTCAAACAAACAAACAAATTTTCAGGTCAAAATAGGACACACAGATAAGCAAAAATGACGTAATTTTGAAAGTCCTATATCCGGACGTTCCCTCAGAAGAGTGGTTAAGTAAAGTCGTCGTTATCAACCCATATACGGCTCACTGCTGAGCTCGGGTCTCCTCTCAGAATGAGAGGGGTTAGGCCAATAGTCCACCACGCTGGCCTAATGCGGATTGGCAGACGTCACACACGGAGAGAATTAAGAAATTCTCTGGTGTGTGTGGTGTGTGTGTGAGGTTTCTTCACGATGTTTTTCCTTCACCGTTTGAGACACGTGATATTTAATTTCTTAAAATACACACAACTGGAAAGTTGGAGGTGCATGCCCCCGACCGGATTCGAACCCACACCCTCCGGAATCGGAGGCAGAGGTCATATCCACTGGGCTATCACGGCTCTCTAAGTAAGTAAGTAAAGTAATAGGTCAGTCATACATCACCAAGTAAATAGATTCTCATCATTAACAACCCATATTCCGGCTCACTGTTGAGCAAGAGCATCTTCTCTGAATGAGTTAGGCTAATAGTCCACCCCATTGTGGATTGGCAGACCTCACACATGAAGAGTTACGAAAATTTTCAGGTTATCAGATTTCCTCACGGTTTTTACCTTGACTGTTTGAGACAAATATTACATTTCTTGAAATGCACCTGAAACTGAAAAGTTGGAGGTGCATGCCCCGGACCGGATTCACACCCACACCCTCTGAATCAAAGGTAGAGGTCACATCCATTGGGCTATCACGGCTTTTAAATAGATGCTACTCAAGTTTGGTGCTATATATGTTACATATACTTAAGTACACACCTATAGTGAAACTATACTCCAGCCTTTCTTGATGAGTACTGTTTACCAACAAACAAATTACAAATGAGGGTATAAATCACTAGTCATTTCATACCTAATAATAATTATAATTAACTTATTGTAATGAAAATAAATTTGATTAATAAGCTTAGAACGATTAGATATTTTTGCCTTTTGTAAGGACTTCCAAACATCACGATACTGAGCCGCCTGCATCCAGCGAATCCCTGCGACTCGCTTGATGTCGTCAGTCCACCTGGTGGGGGGTCGGCCAACACTGCGCTTACTAGTGCGGGGTCGCCATTCCAGCACTTTGGGACCCCAACGTCCATCGGCTCTTCGAACTATGTGCCCCGCCCATTGCTACTTCAGCTTCGCAACTCGTTGACTTTGGTTCTTCTGCGGATCTCCTCATGTCTGATTCGATCACGCAGAGATACTCCTAACATATCTCGTTCCATCGCCCGCTGTGTGATTCTGAACCTTCTTATGAGGCCCATAGTTAGCGACCAAGATAGATAGCGATTAGATATGGTTATTATATATTATATGACATTTTATAATCAAACCATACATAATTTAAAATAAGTAAGTCATGAAATGACATGCATTTTCTACCTTCATTTGTAATTTCTTTGTTGGTAAACAGTACTCATCAAGAAAGTCTGTGGTATAGTTTTGCTCACAGAACAGACAACGCTAAAAGCTAACGCTTTTAGCAATAGAAGTATCAAGGGGGCGTGGCCCGCGTACACCCGGGTGTGCGGAACAACGCAAGCATGTGCGCATGTACAGCAGTCTTGTTTTGTTCTGTGACCAAAGTGTTACGAGGGCCTACGAGTTCCATCTAACAAACTATAAATATACTAAACTATCTATATGTTATTATAAACATTGTCTGTTATTTGCTGATAATAATTCTTCAATGTCATGATTACAGTTTTTCGTTTATAGGATACTGATTTGACTAAACCTAAAGATTCTATCTTTAGCTTTATTATTTAAACTCAGATTAAAGTAAACTATTTACATTTTATAATTAATTTAAATATTATAATGATATTAATTTCATAATGTTAGACTAAGCCGTAAAACTGTTTAATTAAAAAGTAGTTGTAAGATACAGAAACCATTTTGAATTGTAAAACTGTTTGAGTCATAGTCGGTAATTATTTTGTCGTCTGGTAGTCAGTCGAGCGCGATCTTTGTTGGTGATAATACACTTTGTTGGGACTATACGAAGATTTTCATTGCTGAATACACATTCCTGACGTCACGCTGCCCGTCTCAGTAATAAAAGGAATAAATAATATTCAACTCTAAAGGGTAACATATTTAATTTTTCACTAAATATTAAAAAGCCATTTAGGCCACGCCCCTGGGTACTCTGGGTTCAATACAAAGAATTGGCACTTTATAAATCCAGTTACCTCTTATATCTGTGGTTTTGCTCATGTTATTTGTGAAATATTGAATAAATATTGAAGTAGGTAAATTTCATAATGGGTTTAGCCCCGCGTGTTAAAATATACTTTCGATTGCGAGAAAATAAAATAATTCAGTACAGTATTCAATGTTTTATTATAATTAAAAATTAAATGTACAAAACTTTGGATGTTAAAGGAGATATACTTTTACCCGGTAACTTTACGATTGCCGTGAACATGAATAATGAGTATGTGGGGTAAACGTGCGAGATAATAGTCTAAAAAACTCCTTCCGTAAGTGCATCCACTCGTTCTTTTCTCCACTTATTAAATTTATCGTAGGCAGGTATTTAAGTAAATGCGTCTCGACTTTGATGGTAACAGATTGAAAATTTCTAAATTTCCTTACCTTTTTGTTCGATTTTCGAATTAGGGTCACCATACCATATATTTACGAGTCGGCACAAGTACTCACTAAATGAAGACATAACAATTAATATTGCGAAATATGTAAGTTACAGTCACAATGAATTTCCTAAAAAAAATCAATTAAGCCAATTGTTTTTAAATTCTCGCTCTATAATTTTCTATATTCTTTCCCACGAGGAAAAGGCAAAGGTATTACAACGTGCAGTGTTACAACTTCAAATATTCGCAACTCAATAAAAATCATGTAAAAAAAAATTAATACAGGGATAAAATATAGCCTTCCTCGATAAACGGGCTATCTGACACTGAAAAAAAAATTCAAATCGGACCAGTACTTCCTTTGATTAGCGCGTTCAATCAATCAATTCAATCGCTCAAAGCTTTATAATATTTGTTAGATATTAACATTGTTCTCGTAGTCACAGCGGTCGTCGAGTTCCAGCACGAGGTCATTGATGGCAGGAGAAAGCGATGTTTTGCTCAAAACGCTATTGGTTGCGAAATCGTCAGTCCTTTTTTTTTATTCTTTACAAGTTAGCCTTTGACTACAATCTCACCTGATGGTAAGTGATGATGCAGTCTAAGATGGAAGCGGGCTAACTTGGTTGGAGTAGGATGAAAATCCACACCCCTTTCGGTTTCTACACGACATCGTACTAGAACGCTAAATCGCTTGGCGGTACGTCTTTGTCGGTAGGGTGGTAACTAGCCACGGCAGAAGCCTCCCACCAACCAGACCTGGACCAATTAAGAAAATCTCAATCGGCCCAGCTGGGGATCGAACCCAGGACCTCCGTCTTGTAAATCCACTGCGCCATGGAGGTCGCCAAAAAAAAAGGCTGGCTTTAGTATAATAATGTGTAACACTTTATTCTGTAATCTATACTAATATTATAAAGCTGAAGAATTTGTTTGTTTGTTTGTTTGTTTGATTGAACGCGCTAATCTCAGGAACTACTGGTCCGATTTGAAAAACTCTTTCAGTGTTAGATAGCCCATTTATCGTCGAAGGCTATTAGGCTATATTATCCCCATATTCTTACGGGAACAGGAACCACGCGGGTGAATCCGCGCGGCGTCAGCTAGTGTAGTCTATATTAAGTTTAGTTTTTCTAAAGATTTCATTTCATTTGTTAGTTCTGCGCCATCTTGCCGTATTACAAATAAACTTTCATTTTGAGTGTCTGCGAATTGCTGAAAACACTTCGTAATGTCTTAGCGAAACTTCCTGTGAAAATAATTTTCAGCTGATCATTTCGTTTTGTAGGTCGAACGGCTTTTTGTGTATCTTTTTCATCACAGTTTGATAAGTTCGAAGTAGAACCTCCGCCGTCGTTTATGAGGTATCCGCTAAGCGTGTTCGTTGTGAACTCTTCTTTATAACCGCCACTGGACAACGCTCGCGATCACTGCAGTAAGAGCGACTCACAAAATCAATCAAAATTCATTTATTTCAAGTAGGCTCAGTTTACAAGCACTTTAGACACGTCAGTTGACTATTTGTAAAGATTCTACCACCGGTTCGGAAGGCAGGTTCTGCTGAGAAGATACCGGCAAGAAACTCAACAGTTGCTCTTTTGAAAAAGTCAAACAGTATTACAATTTACATTTGATAACAATTAAATTACAATTTCTTATAGTTTTACTTCCTGTGTGAAAGCTGATCCAACGGCCTCCAAGCATCTTTATCATTAAGGAACTCATCAATGTTGTAGTAACCTCGACTAAGTTAATGTTTTTTAACACATAATCAATCAACACTTGTATCGTTTTCGCTACTATCATTAATTTTGATCAGAAAAATACTTATAAAGGCTTTTGTGTTTAACACACGTTCGCACAGATCGAGTGATTGCGTCAATTCATTTTCTATTTTATCACAATTACTCTTGAGGCTCAGTGTCAGTGTGGATTCTCATATTATGGCGCAATAAATTATTTATATTTGCATATCTTCTTTCTCGGCAGTGTGAGTTCTATTATGTATTAGTAACAGACTTTTTTGTGTACATTTATAATTGCATGTCTCACAAGAATAAGGCTTTTCGCCAGTGTGCGCTTTCATGTGACGTAATAAATTAGATTTATGTGCAACTTTGTAATTGCATTTGTCACAAGAGAAGGGCTTCTCGCCAGTGTGAGTTCTAATATGTACTAATAACACACTTTTCCGTGTACATTTATAATCGCATGTGTTACAAGAATAAGGCATATCGCCAGTGTGCGTTTTCATGTGTTCCAATAAACGTTGTTTTCGTGTACATTTATAATTGCAAGTATCACAAGAAAAAGGTTTTTCGCCAGTGTGCTTTTTCATGTGATCTGATAAATGATGTTTCAGTGCAAATTTATAATTGCAAATCTCACAAGAAAAAGGTTTTTCGCCAGTGTGCTTTTTCATGTGACCAACAAAATTACCTTTTTGGGCAGCTTTATAATCGCACAACTCACAAGAGTAAGGCTTTTCGCCAGTGTGGGTTCTCATGTGATCTGATAAATGATGTTTATGTGCAAATTTATAATTGCAAATCTCACAAGAAAAAGGCTTTTCGCCAGTGTGTGTTTTCATGTGACCATCATAATTACCTTTGTGGCCAGTTTTATAATTGCATACATCACAAGAGTAACGCTTTGCATCAGTGTGAGTTTTCATGTGACGCAATAATTTAGATTTCTTTGGAAATTTATCATTGCACATTTTACAAGAGAAACGGTTTGCACGAGTGTGGGTTTTCACGCGTGGATTCTCATGTAGAACAGTTAACTTGGGTTTCTTGAAAATATCATATAACTGGCCAACATAGTTGGTGGATCTATTTATATCTGTATATATTTTAGTCCCGCTCTGAGACGATCGGTTGTCCAGTTCGCAAATGTCAATCTCAAGGAATTGTTCGCTTTTCACGATCACACCTGCTTCTTCAGTTGCCTGCACTTTGCTGTCGTCGTTTGCCGCAAGTCTCGCGGACAGTGGAGCGACTGAAACAATACATTCTTCTTACAATTGAGTTCGACAAACGTTTGCGACAGCTCTACTGCTACTATCTGTCGCCTGAACGTCACTCGCGCAATGTTTACCAATAATACTGAATAATAGAGCAAACATTATACAGTTACACGGCAAATAACTGTACATTACTGTAATTTTAAGAAATTAAATATCACGTGTCTCAAATGGTAAAGGAAAAACATCGTGAGGAAACCTGCATCATACCAGAGAATTTTCTTAATCATACACGATCGAAATTGAGCTTGATATAAGGATAGAAGCTGTTCTGAAGTACCACTTCACTTTAATAAGGATGCCAAGTTTTTTGCCTTAGACTCAATGAATTGTCCAAAGTTCAGTTTGGATGAAATGGTTACTCCAAGAAGCTCTAAACTATCAGAAATTTCTACAGACACATCCCGGAAAGTTGGAGTCAGATGGAAGTGACTCCTTTTGGCGGTGAATAAACATGCCTGAGTTTTTGCTACATTAAATTTAACCAAATTTGCATCTCTCCAGATACCTCATTCAAGGTTAAATTAATGCGTTGCACCAAGGTCTCTCGTTGCCCAAGTACCTTAACCTCACTAGCAAGGGGACTGGATATATCTATATCGGCCTGCGACCGTGGGTACTGCTGGGCATTTTACGCAAGCAAAAAAAACGCGCGGCCGGAAGCCGCGCACTTTATTATACACCGGCCTTCGGGTTTGTAATATGGCCTCCGACCGTGGCTACGGCTGGGCATTTCACCCAAGCACAAAAAACGAGCACTTTATTGTAAACCTGCCTTCGGCCGGGAGTTTGTGATAGCGCCTCCACCCGTGGCTACGGCTGGGCATTTAACCCAAGCACAAGAAACTTTATTGTACACTGACCTTCGGCCGGGGAGTTGTGATTTTGTATTTATTATATACAAAACATACGAAAATATAAATAGAAGGGGCGAAGGGGTCAAAGTGTACATCGATTTTCACGTGGACGAAGTCGCGGGCATTTGCTAGTTTTTCAATAAATGAACTATAAACATAAACGCACAAATAACAAAGATATTAATAATTTTGTTTGACCGCACATAGAAATATAACGATCATTATGCATCTACGACGTCATTAATTCGTACCATTTTGCATGGGGCGTTTTTCAGGGATCCGCGGCAGCGCCGAAAATCTGACCCTTTAAATCCCTGTAGCTCTGAAAGTAATGATCGCAGATACCCTGTTACTTTTACAAAATTGCTTTACTATTAGCATATTCTTAATTTATATACAATTTAAGTCGTCATAAAACTGTCATCATCCCGAATGTGTTTAATAAATATGGTAAATTAAAACTGCAAAGTCAACATAAATAATTTTAATACTAAATATAAATACTATAAATACTATTTATAATATAAAAGTTATTCGCAAAATGCGTTGGTAAGCGCATAACTCAACAACGCCTGGACCAATATTGCCAATATTTTTTTTAAATGTTCATTGAAGTTCTAGGTTGGTTTCTACTGCGAGAAAAATTTGAAAATTTGAATAATTGCCAGAAAAACCACAAAAATAGCCCTTTTCTTTTTCCCATACAAATGTTTTCTAACTAAAACGTAGTAAATTTGAGCTTTATTGTTATTGTATAAAGTTCATATTAATAATAATAAGAAAATGGGGTAGGGGTAGGGTAAGATAGGGTAGGGTAAGATAGGGTAGGGTAGGATAGGGGTATGGTAGGGATAGTTGAAAGTTTACATCGAGTTTCACGCGGACGAAGTCGCGGGCGTCCTCTAGTACTAAATATAGTACTAAAGGATAGTACTAAATAACTGTAATAAAGTACATTTTCGTGTAAATTTATTATTGCATATCGCACAAAAAACGGCTTTTGACGAGTGTAGCGTTTAATAAGAATAATAACTTATTCGAGCACATTTATAATTAGTATCTCTAACAGGAAAATGGCTTTTCTCCAGTGTGGGTCATCTTGTGTATTATTAATCGCCTTTTCGTGCAAATCTATTATTGCATATCTCTCAGGACAGTGGCCATTTACTAGCGTGTCTTTTAATATGAATTAATAAATTACTTCTTCGAGCACATTTATAATTGCATATTTCACAGGAAAATGGCTTTTCACCAGTGTGGGTTTTAATATGAATTAATAAATTACTTCTTCGAGCACATTTATAATTGCATATCTCACAGAAAAATGGCTTTTCACCAGTGTGGATCATCTTGTGTTTAGATAAATCGCTTTTTTGTGAAAACTTATTATAGCATATCTCGCAGGGAAATGGTTTTTCGCCAGTGTGTACTTTAATATGCTGTAATAAATTACCTTTTCGTGCAAACTTTTTATTGCATATTTCACAAGAAAATGGCTTTTCACCAGTGTGGGTTGCTATGTGCTGTGTTAAATTATCTCTTCGTGCACTTTTGTAATTGCATGTATCACAGGAAAATTGTTTTATGCTAGGCAAATTAGAAGTAGTGTGGGTTTTAATATGCCTTAATAAATTACTTTTGTGTGCACTTTTATAGTTGCATTTCTCACAAGAGTAAGGCTTGGCAGCAGTGTGGGTTCTCGCGCGTGGATTCTCATCTAGTACACCTATGGATTTCTTGAATATATCGTATAACTGTACTACACAATTTGTGGATCTATTTATATATGGTTTAGTGCCGCTCTGAGACGATCGGTTGTCCAGTTCGTCAATGTCAGTTTCAAGGATTTGTTGGCTTGTCAGGATCGCACCTGCTCCTTCAGTTGCCTGCACTTTGCTCTCGTCGTTTGCCGCAAGTCTGGCGGACAGTGGAGCGACTGAAACAATACATTCTTCTTACAATTGAGTCCGACAAACGTTTGCGACAGCTCTACTGCTACTATCTGTCGCCTGAACGTCACTCGCGCGACTTTCGACAACTAATATTCTGCCAGTACAGTAATGTTGTCGCACACGGCTTCACTCGCGGAGATGTCATTACTCCGCTAACCACTGCCTCGGCGTTCCTCGTTTTCCATCTTGCCTCCCAAAGGTGACCTTGATATTCAAAAATTTCTGAGTTCTGAAATCTTCCGGAATCTTCAAGTAGAAAGCTGAATCTGTATTTTTTTTCCAAAAATTTTCATATAGTAGTTTCGGAGAAAAAGGGTATGGTAAATTGTCGTCTATTTGTTTAAATATAATGAAGGCTATTTTATTTAAATTAAAAATATATATATTTTTAAAATCCTCTTATTAAGACCTTTTAACTTTCCATCTTACCATCCCATAAGTGCCCCCTTTATTCAAATTTCATCTCACAAAATTTATGTCTACCACTGGATTGGTCAGTACGTTCGGAGTAAACAGACTGACATTAAAATGTGCGCGAGTGATAATAAAAGGGTTCCGTTTTTGTACTACGTACGTTCGGAACCCTAAAAATGTACAACTCAGTCTGTATGGTAAACGATCTTTGCTTGTCATTGGAAACAAACTAAATTAAAGATGTAGCAAACTTGTTTTGATACAGTAATGATTTAATTCCTTAGTAACCCATATTCGGCTCACTGCTGCGCTCGACTCCCAGGATGAGAGGGGTTAGGCCAATAGTCCATCACGCTGGCCCAATGCGGATTGGCAGTCTTCACACACGCAGAGAATAAGAAAATTCTCATGTATACAACTTTCCTTACGATGTTTTCCTTCACCGTTAGAGACATGTGATATTTAATTTCTTAAAATGTACACAATTGCAAAATTGGAGAAACATGCCATGATTTCATCATTAAAGTAGAATTACCAAAATTTTTTTTAGAGTTAATCAAGGTGGGCTGACCTCTCCGGATCTTTTTAGTCTACGTATCAATGATCTGATTGAGGAACTCAGAAGTGTTAAAGTAGCTTGTCATAAAGGCACAACATCTTTAAAAAACCTTAGTTATGCTGATGATATGGTACTTCCAAGTCCCTCAATCGGGGGACTTGGGCACCTGCTGAACGTCTGTGAACCGTATGCGAGGGATCACGGTCTCAAGTATAATGTCAAGAAAACACAGACAATGGTATTTCGGGCAGGTAAAGGTCCGGAAAGTGTGCCTTTAGTGCTCTTAGATGGAACTCCTCTAGAAAGGGTGAATAAATTCGGGCACTTAGGGCATATTTTAACTGATATAACGGATTTGCGCGATAATGACGACATCGACCGTGAACGCAGGGCTTTGGCTGTTCGGTGTAACATGCTCGCTCGCATCGTTTGCGGGGTGCAGTCCCGCAGCGAAGCTTTTATTATTCTTTTTTTATTATTCTTTTACAAGTTAGCCCTTGACTACAATCTCACCTGATGGTAAGTGATGATGCACTCTAAGATGGAAGCGGGCTAACTTGTTAGGAGGAGGATGAAAATTCACACTCCTTTCGGTTTCTACACGGAATCGTACCGGAACGCTAAATCACTTGGCGGTACGTCTTTGCCGGTAGGGTGGTAACTAGCTACGGCCGAAGCCTCCCACCAGCCAGACCTGGACAAATTAAGAAAATCTCAATCGGCCCAGCTGGGGATCGAACCCAGAACCTCCGTCTTGTATATCCACCGCGCATACCATTGCACCACGGAGGCCGTCAGCTGAAGCTGTTTAGAGCATACTGTCAATGCCAGTCACACCAGTCAGCTTTGGGTCAACTGCACCTCGGATATGTTTGCCGACGCCAGAACATAAGATTATTTCGCGATCGTCAGATCGCGAATTGAGACTTTTTGGTCCCGTATCCGAAATTCTCGTAATGAAATTCTCAGTGTATGCTCCGAGTGCTCCTAGAGTACCGTGCATTGTGACAGGAACAGAAATAAAAAAAATGTTTGCTATCTTAAAGAAATGTGTATAGATTTATTATTTAATTATTATATGTATATCTGTATATGTTGTATAACCTGAATTAAAGAATCATTATTATATCATTATTATAAGTAACTAGCTGACACCGCACGGTTTCACCCGCGTGGTTCATGTTCCCGTAAGAATACTGGGATAATATAGCCTATAGCCTTGCTCGATAAATGGGCTATCTAACACTGAAAGAATTTTTCAAAACAGAACAGTAGTCCCTGAGATTAGCGCGTTCAATTAAACAAACAAACAAACTCTTCAGCTTTATAATATTAGTATAGATTTGCCTGGTGGTTAGGGTAGGCAACAGCTGAGATGGGCCTTTTCAAGCCTGTAGTAAGAAAGCATGTTGAGCCGTCATTTCATAACTAACTAATGCTGATACCAAACCTCGGAAGGCACCGCATCTAGTTACATCTTCTAGACCAATAAGCCCACTACCAACATTGTACAGAGTTATCCGAGTTATCAGAGCCTGGACTCACAACCATTCTGGATGAAAGGGAAATTATTCCTCAGGATTAATTCGGATTCAGAAGCAGATACTCCACTGGGGAACAGGTACACAGAGTAGTCAAAAAAATGGAGAAGCTGCTGTGTTTTTGGATGTTAAACAGGCTTTTGACAAAGTCTGGCGCAATAGATTGCTCTTTAAAGTCAAGCATAATTTCCCACACAACTTTTTTACCAGCAACTTATATATAATTTAACATTTTAGGTAAAAACCAATGACGCGTACTCGACCTTTCACGACATTAAAGCAGGTGTTCCCCAGGGTTCCGTTTTGGGACCCACACTCTATCTATTATACACTGCTGATATTCCCGTTTCAAGCTACATTCGCTAATGATAAAGCAGTATTGTGCTATAACAAAAACGCAAACATGGCTTCAAATATTCTACAAGAACATCTGAACAAGATACATTCATGAATGATTAAATGGCGTATTAAAGCTAGTTCTACCAAGTCAACACATGTGACTTTGCGAGCTAACAAGTGTACTCCCTTGGGACTAGATATCATCCCTCATAGCAACACTGTACAATATCTTGGGATACAACTTGGACAAATAACACACAAAACTAAACTGACTTATGGGAAGACATTCGCATGTCTCGCTCAGTAATAAATTGCTCATTTACAAAACAGTACTCAAACCTATTGCACTGAACTATGGGGCAAAGTTAAATATTACAAAGATTACAAAACTATCACAAATGCTCCATGGTTCACTAAGATATTGAAATCGCATGAGTATAATAATAATAATAATAATAATAATAATAATAATTTATTTATTCATAAGAAAGTACAGAGAAGTATTAAAGAAGAGGTTAAACTCAAATTTTTAATCCTAAAAGGATCTGCTTCTGTTGTAACGTTTTCAACTCCCTGCGCAGGGAAGTTGAAGGTTAAGTGTAGGTACTTTACTTTTTTTTATAATATTAATTTGCTCTTTCTTCTTTGTTCATTTTTGCTTTTCCTTTATTTATTTATTTTTTGTGTTAATTGTAGTTTATATTGTTTTATATTGTGTTTTTTTCTGCTTATATCCTAAGTATTTCTGTGTCTACTGTACCAGCCAGTTGATGTTTATGTTTTAAATCTGTATTTCCAGTATATCTATTCTATACAGTGTGTTGTAGGAAATCCCGGCCTTTAAGGGTGTACTTAGGTATCGTGTATACATTATTTTTATGCAGTCCTTATTTTAAAAGAAATACATTTTTTTCCCTGCACGAAATTAACATAGAAAAATGCAAAATTATAAAAACTTATATGGCAACACCAAAGTTCAGATAGGTTAATTATTATTAGTAGACATTACTACAAAATAAAAACGCCGCCATCTATGTTTTGTGCTGCGTTTACACGTTTCTATTCAAAGCGGTATTGAATGGGCAAGAAAACACACAAGTACACACAACAAGGTGATGGGTTTGTCAAGGTGCTTTATCATCTTGTGCTATGTACATGCATGCATGCGTACTTGCATAACTGGCGTGTTGTGATGTGTGTAAACACGAAAAGTTAATTTACGCAGATGGACGATGGCAGATGAATTAATGGTTAGTGGAAAATGATCTCCTTGAACATACATTTCACCAGAAACTATCCCTCTTACTCTGGAACACAGTAGTAGCTCTGTCACAAATAGATCTACTACTACTAATGTAAGTCTGCATTTTGGGCGAGTGGCGCAAGCAAACTAAACATAGCATTACAGACATCGCACGTGTCGGCGGCGGCGCGGCGTTTCAAAGACAGTGGGCGCCGAAAACGATGTACCTACGAGGTACCCTACGATATGGGGCACGGCATTGTCAAAAGGCTTTCAATTTTGCCGACTTTTGTGCCACAGGTGTGTAGGTAGGAGGTAATAATCTAGATATACGTACCATAATTGATAGTACAATGTTGTCACTTTTTAAATTTTCCAAGTTTTAGGACAATTTATGTTAAAAATTATAAACTTTATTATTACGATAAAAATGCTTAATTATTGAATAATAATTTTTTGTAGTATTTTTTCTGTTTATAATATTATAATGCTTACACGCACATTTCGGATCGGACGGTATTTTTACAGCACACTGTATAATATTGTGTAAATTATTGTGTGCATAAATGTTGTTGGCCTGTCTAAATAAATAAATAAAAGGAGCCCTGGCCCTGTTGTGCTACACTGACACTAAACATGTTTGTTCCTGTGCATGTCACTAAACACTCACCTACAGACAGAGCGCAGCCTGCAGCCGGGGGAGGCTCATCGCTCAGCCTCTGACTCCCTGTCCTGTGGAACAGCAGCAGAATGTGAGTCTGAGCTGGGACGTAGTGCACAAGCAGTGTTGTGTCATGACACTAGTGTCCTTGTATACTGACTTGTTCTGCAGCACGAGTGAGTCACCGCTGCGGCTCACAGCTGCACGAGGCTTGCACACTTGTGATGCATCATATGCAGCGTCACCGCCAGCGTCCTGCCAAATACAAAACTTATTTACATGTCTGCCCGTCCACAGTGGACATTGTTTGATAGATATGCAGAGGCCATATACCACCTCCGTCAAGAAGTGCACAACAGTCTCACCTGGAGATGCATGATCATGTGTTCATAGTATGCAATCTCTTCCACAAACTCCTGGAAACAAATGGTGCATCCAAAGGTAACACTTTCACTCTTTATTTCAATCTCATGTTTTGCAACTGCAGTGCAGGAAGTTGCTGCTTTTCTATGTAGAGCGTCACTCACAGCCTCAGCCAGTGGATCCTCTTCTATCTTGATACTTATATCATATTCCTCCTTGGATACACAGTGATCTTCTTGTGCCAAGTTATCAGCACTCAACATGGAGTCAGAACTGCGTTCTTTCTTCACCACAACTGTTGCAACATGTCCCACTACAGATTCCTCTGCTGCCGTCTGCTCCTCTTCATCAGTGTGATCTATGTACAAGTCACAATGGTTAGCTCCTAATGTTGTTTGTGTCAAATTACACTTCAGATGTGCAGTTGTGCAGTTCATCAATTCTTTGAGTTGTATAGTATTCTGAAACAAGGTCAATGTTAACACCAAACAATCAACTCCTCAAGTAAGGTAACAAGACATAATTATGTATTTCAGGTTTAAATATAAATGAAATAGTTAATACTGAGTACTCACTAATTCATGTTGTTCAACTAAGTCTGTCATCAGTGAATGGGCTCTCAAGCTCAAGTCTCTAAATCTACTGAAGTTAATCAATCTCTGAGCACACAGCACACAGAGTGTTTGCTTCAGGTTTCCTCGACGACACAACTGAAACAACTGCACACAATTTTGGCAAGAAAGTTAGTGAGTAGGAGTTTTATATCCCTCTACAGTTTCAATTAGTACAATTTGATTGTCAACTCACAGACAGTCCAGTTAGCTGTTCATATGCCTCCTCCAACTTGTGTTTACTCATTAGAGACAGCTTGCTGCCAGTGTCCAGGCATATCATGCACATCTGTAAATATACCAACAGTTACTTCTACATTACTACTTGCATGTGAGTAATGCTGCTATAAGTATGTCTTAGCACTTTTTTGATCTAAATTCACAAATAAAAACACAACAAACTGACCTGCACTATTGAAGGAATAGCATGAGAGTGAATCTGCCTCACACAACTCTCTGTTGTACAAAAGTCGTCATCCAGAAAGTGCTGGGAGCAGACCACAGCAGGGTCGGGCAGGTGATGGTCTTGTGTGCCCAGGGCTCTGAGCCAAGCAGTACGGAGATTGCCTTCACTGGGTAACCTGGCAAATATACACAAGCAAAATAACAGCTATAGCATATTCTGATACTGTCAAATACAAGGATCTGATAATCAAATACAGCAACAGACATCCAACTTTGATATTGTAATTACAAACACAGTATTCTGGAACAATTGTTTTCATGTTAATTTGACGAGTGGTCACAACAGTGGTCACAACAGCTGTTAGAAAAGTAACTAAGAAAGCTCAATGTTTCAATAGCCAATGCACAGTGAGTGAGACAATTTCATACTTATAGCTAATAATATGGTTATTCTATACATTCTATATATACTAGGTCAGTTGCTGCATCTCAAAAGTCAGCTAAACACTGGTACATAGAGCTGCGAGTAAGTGTTTGCTCCTCTGCTTGTGAGATTGGCGGCTGTGGCTGAAAGCTATCAGATAAATAATTCTACTCACTCATGAAAGGTAATTCCTATTCGCTCAGATGTTGACGCATTGTCTGAAGTATTTACGCAGAAAGGCACGCAGCACTGCATCTTGGTGTAATTTGTGCTTCACGGATTTTAATTTTTCTGTAAGGTGATTTCGACAATTTATTTGTTATTTCGACACAATACTTTTGTACTTAATGATAATTTTAAATATTTAGAAACAATGATATAGTGCGCGCACGTTACGTCGATAAGAATAAGTTTACGTTTGCTTTGCGTATGGCCAAAACCAAAATATTCTGTGATTCTGTTCGTAGTTCGTACTTCGTTTCGACTTTCGTGATGATTCAATAATTTACTCTTTGCTTTGGTTCTTACTTTTTTCTGCTGCTGTGGGAGCCTTGGGCGGGCGTGTACCGTGGTGTCAACTCAACTGTCAACGTCAATTGTCAAAATGACAATTCTCAATTGTCAACTGGCATATTGGCAAATCTTAATAACCTGTGGGCAAATCCAAAGAGTAAATTAATAACTCAGACCAATTATAGAAGGACCTGTATTGCACTCATAGTCACGAACAAAATTGTCTGTCATTTTCTGAGGAAAACGAGCTGAGATTTTGTATATATCTTATACTAAACTAGAACTTTTTGCCCGTTTTTTACACAATTAAATTACAAAAAAAGGTATTTTTACGGAGCTCTTTAACCGACGAACACGATTACAACTATTTAACATCTTCTAGCGAGGCAGGTCCTATACAATAATTGGTCTGAGATTAAAAATGTATGGATGGAATATTCTTTGGGTTTTAGTTTTACTTTTACCTTTTACTAATTTATATTGTTTAATGATCTGTGGGTTGGGGCAACCAGGGGCATGCCATGGGAACTTAGAAGAACGTGAAAAGAAGTGAAATGAAGCAGCGCCATCTACATTCTAGATTTAAGATTCCAGGATAGTAAATTCAATGACTTATGTGTTATGTGTGTATGTAATAAAATGTTTTTAGAGATTGAAACCGTATAAGCACGGAAAAAAAGCGAAAAAAAAATATTTTTCCTTTTAATTATGACGCGTAATAGGAAGAATGTGTTTGTATTTCTAAAGCAAAGGGATTATTAAAGAAAGATAGTAAGTGTACATTAATTTCAACGACGCGATGTTCGACATAGTCATTTGGCCTAGTGGTGTATAACAATGGTACGATCTAATATTCCTGAATTCGAGCCCGGGGGTATCAATGGAAAACTTTTTGTTTTTTTTTTGTTTTTCTCTATTGCTTTCTTTAACTATTACAAAATCAAAAATCTCTCTCCTTTACAAAATTATGCATTATTATTTTTATAAAAATAATGGATACTGTACTAAAAATACCGTAGCTAGTTACTAGATGGCGCTATCACAGGCGTTCCGAAAAAATTTAGAGTAGCCTATCTATTTCCAATAATACACTGTAATCTTTGACCAGGGGCAACCGGTAAATCAATAATCTTATTAGGGGTGGGGCAAATCAATAAAATAATTTATTCTCTTGTCGTGCAAATTGTTATTTGTTTATTGTTTTTACAGTAGAGTTAATGTGAAGCAAATATGTTCCTTGATGACTGATGTGAAGTATTTACACAGACTTTTAACTAAACCGTAGAAATTAATCAAACTACTAAGATTTAAATCACATATTAAAAAGAAAAGTAAGAAAAAGTGTACTGAGGGTAAGCCCTCACGAAAAACTCGAAAGACGAAAGAGCAGTTCCTATCAGTTGAGGACTATTCGTGACTACCCATAATGCGCGCATTTCTGCGAAAATACTTCTGTGAATGTGTCAACATCTGAGAGAACGGGAATTACCTTTCATGCGTGAGTATAACTATTTATCTCATTAATTTCGGCCACACCTGGCAACCTTGCAGGCAGAGTGATGTGATATCTATATATATATCTTGTCCCATGCTCTGTATTGAATGAGCTTTAATGATGCCTGTTCTTGACCCTATAATACAGCCTTTCTTGATGAGTACTGTTTACTTAGACCATTAATAAGAAAGGACTTGCCTCGCTAACCGTTACCCCTCTGGCAATGATTAAAAATCTATGATCTAACGCGTTTATAAAAACTGTTGCTATAGAATCGATGTTTCATTGTTGTAATCGTTTTCGTCGTGTAAAGCGCCCTAAAATGCCGGTTTGTGTAGTTAAATGGCATAAAAAACGGCCAAAAACTTGTAGTTTTGTAAAAGATGGAGTAACGTTTCATTTGAAAGTATTTAAACCTTAATTTTATCAAATTTTTAATAAAAACAATTTATAAAATGAATCGATTCTTTTGACGAAACAGCCAAACATCGATCAGTAATCGAATATTCTATGTATTTAATCTGTGGATAGTCTAAGCAATGTCACAGTTAATATAAATACAAGCAGTAGTTTGACTTTATACTAGAGGTCGAAACACGAGCTATACCTACGCACCTCGAACTCGGGGCGTGGGGTACAGACAGTCGCCACTGTGCCGCAGTGACGAACGCACGGTGCATTGGATTTTTTAATTATGACGACTAGGAAAAATAGCCTCGCAAATGGTAGGCTATTATATTTATTAAGTTTGTTTAATATTTTTTATTCTAAAAGCATAATTTAAAAAAATATTAAGCTTTTAAGAGCTAATTTTTGTTAGAGTCAAGTCTTCCCAGCCTCTACCGGCTAAATGGTTATTCATAGGCTATTGAGCCTATTAGTTAACGGCTAATAAGCAGTTGCTATTTATCGAAAAATAGTCGACCAACTTAAAAAACGTAATTGGAAATCGAAAATTGCATACTAATTCCGTTGTTAGTTAAAAAGATAAAGTTGTCAGTACGATAACTTAGAGTCTGTTAAAACTAGAAAGATGAGATTTACTAAGAGTATGTATTTAATATACGTCTACAAAGTGGTAAAAAGATAATTAAATAAAATTTTTTTTGGGTTCCTTCCTTACATGCCAAGTCAGGATGATTTTTTTATCGTCTACTTGCGGACGCCCGCGACTTCGTCCGCGTAAAATTCGATGTCAACTTTACTACTACCCCTACCCTACCCCTACCGTACCACTACCCCAACCCTACCCCTACTCTACCCAACCCCTACCTCTACTCTACCCCTACCCTACCCCTCTACCCCTACCCTTACCCCCACAATACCCCTACCCTACCTCAAACCTAGCTCTACCCTACCCCTACCTTACCTATACCCTACCCCCATCCTATCCCTACCCTGCCCGTACCCTATCCCTTTATTTATTTTGCTATTCAGGGAGAACAACGTGAGTGGAGAAGGGGAGTGGTAATAGATTGTCAAGGAATTCCTTAACCCTACTCCCATTGTAACAAGTCCAGGGCTCTGCTGATTTTCTCTCTGCTACGCTATGCTATAAACCTGATACCCGCATGGTGAATCCATGGAATGCCAAGATAATAACTGTGTAGAACTGTTCTTTGTGCCATTTTTCCCTGTTCCTAGATTAACTGTTGGTATATTTACAGATGTGCATGATATGCCTGGACACTGGCAGCAAGCTGTCTCTAATGAGTAAACACAAGTTGGAGGAATAATTATGTCTTTATACCTTACTTGAGGAGTCGATTGTTATGTGTTAACATTGACCTTGTTTCAGAATACTATACAACACAACGAATTGATGAACTGCACAACTGCACATCTGAAGTGTTATTTGACACAAACAACATTAGGAGCTAACCATTGTGAATTGAACATGGATCACACTGATGAAGAGGAGCAGACAGCAGCAGAGGAATCTGTAGTGGGAGATGTAGCAACAGTTGTGATGAAGAATGAAGGCATTTCTGACCCCATGTTGAGTGCTGATAACTTGGAATTGGCACAAGGAGATCACTGTGTATCTAATGACCAATACTACGACATGAGCAACATGTTAGAAGAGGAGCCACTGGCTGAGGCTGTGAGTGAAGCTCTTCATATAGGAGCAGCAACTACAGTTACAGAATACAAGGCTGTAACAGAGAGTTGCATAGAGAGTGAAAGTATCAAATTTGTTAGAGTCAAGTCTTCCCAGCCTCTACCGGCTAAATGGTTATTCATAGGCTATTGAGCCTATTAGTTAACGGCTAATAAGCAGTTGCTATTTATCGAAAAATAGTCGACCAACTTAAAAAACGTAATTGGAAATCGAAAATTGCATACTAATTCCGTTGTTAGTTAAAAAGATGAAGTTGTCAGTACGATAACTTAGAGTCTGTTAAAACTAAAAAGATGAGATTTACTAAGAGTATGTATTTAATATACGTCTACAAAGTGGTAAAAAGATAATTAAAAAAAATTTTTTTTGGGTTCCTTCCTTACATGCCAAGTCAGGATGATTTTTTTATCGTCTACTAGCGGACGCCCGCGACTTCGTCCGCGTAAAATTCGATGTCAACTTTACTACTACCCCTACCCTACCCCTACCGTACCACTACCCCAACCCTACCCCTACTCTACCCAACCCCTACCTCTACTCTACCCCTACCCTACCCCTCTACCCCTACCCTTACCCCCACAATACCCCTACCCTATCTCAAACCTACCTCTACCCTACCCCTACCTTACCTATACCCTACCCCCATCCTATCCCTACCCTGCCCGTACCCTATCCCTTTATTTATTTTGCTATTCAGGGAGAACAACGTGAGTGGAGAAGGGGAGTGGTAATAGATTGTCAAGGAATTCCTTAACCCTACTCCCATTGTAACAAGTCCAGGGCTCTGCTGATTTTCTCTCTGCTACGCTATGCTATAAACCTGATACCCGCATGGTGAATCCATGGAATGCCAAGATAATAACTGTGTAGAACTGTTCTTTGTGCCATTTTTCCCTGTTCCTAGATTAACTGTTGGTATATTTACAGACTAGCGGACGCCCGCGACATCGTCCGCGTAAAAATTGATGTAAACTTCTCTCTCTCTACCTTACCCTGCTCGTAAGCCTACCCAACCCTACCCTACCCTACCCCTACCTTACTCCTACCCTACCGCTAACGCTAACCCTTCCCTCCCCCCACCTCCCCTGCCCTAACCCTACCCGTACCCTATCCATACCCTATCCTACCCTACCCTTAATCTACCCCTACCCTACCCCTACCTTACTCCTACCCTACCGCTAACCCTAACCCTTCCCTACCCCTACCTTACCCCTACCCTACCCGTACCCTACCCCTACCCTACCTTACCCTACCCTACCCCTATCCTACTCCTCCCCTACCCTATACCTTCCATATCCTTCCCCTACCTCTACCTTGCCCCTACCCTACACTACCCCTACCTTATCCGTACCCTACCCTACACTCAGCAAAATTGGTCCAGCCTTTTGAGTGTGGTGCAATGACCAAAAGACTATAATTTCCCAAGCGACTTCTATGCTAATACTATAAAGAGGTAAAGTTTGTGTGGTTGTCGGGGGTAATCTCTGGATCTACTGGACCGATTTGGAAAATTCTTTTACCAATAGAAAGCTACATTATTTGCGAGTGTCATAGGCTAAGTTTGGTCCCCATATTCACACGGGAACGGGAACCACGTAATTGAAACCGCGGGGCGTCATATAGCGGCATTTCTGCGACTTTCAAAAATTTTGTATTATCTCCGAAACTATATAACTAATTAACATACTGTAAAGGGCAAATCTTATCTCTATAATATTCTTGTGATTATTAAATAATTTATTTTGATAAGGATTTAAGTTTAGTTGTGTAAATAATGACGTAAACCTTAGTTTAAAATTTAAATAATTAATTAAAGTACTAAAGGTACTATATCTGCTAAAATATAAAAGATAGATATATGGTGTCGCGGACTTTTTTGTAGAACTTTTAAAGATTCAAAAAGCCTCCATACATTAATTTCAGTTATACGCAATGGTTGAGGCAGCGCATGCGAATAAGTAAGTTTTTCGGTCCGACCTGTAAGAGAAAACCCGCGATAACTCAGTAGTTATATATGATAGAAATATAAAATATAGTCTATAGCACTCCCCGATAACATAGCATTCTACTGGTGAAAGAATTTTTAAAATCGGACCAGTAGTTCCGAAGATTACCCAATTTCAAAGAATTGTTACAAACTTACAAACTTACAAACTTTACCTCTTTATAATATTAGTATAGATGTGCATGATATGCCTGGACACAGGCAGCAAGCTGTCTCTAATGAGTAAACACAAGTTGGAGGAATAATTATGTCTTTATACCTTACTTGAGGAGTCGATTGTTATGTGTTAACATTGACCTTGTTTCAGAATACTATACAACACAACGAATTGATGAACTGCACAACTGCACATCTGAAGTGTTATTTGACACAAACAACATTAGGAGCTAACCATTGTGAATTGAACATGGATCACACTGATGAAGAGGAGCAGACAGCAGCAGAGGAATCTGTAGTGGGAGATGTAGCAACAGTTGTGATGAATAATGAAGGCATTTCTGACCCCATGTTGAGTGTTGATAACTTGGAATTGGCACAAGGAGATCACTGTGTATCTAATGAGCAATACTTCGACATGAGCAACATGTTAGAAGAGGAGCCACTGGCTGAGGCTGTGAGTGAAGCTCTTCATAGAAGAGCAGCAACTACAGTTACAGAATACGAGGCTGTAACAGAGAGTTGCATAGAGAGTGAAAGTATCAAATTTGTTAGAGTCAAGTCTTCCCAGCCTCTACCGGCTAAATGGTTATTCATAGGCTATTGAGCCTATTAGTTAACGGCTAATAAGCAGTTGCTATTTATCGAAAAATAGTCGACCAACTTAAAAAACGTAATTGGAAATCGAAAATTGCATACTAATTCCGTTGTTAGTTAAAAAGATAAAGTTGTCAGTACGATAACTTAGAGTCTGTTAAAACTAGAAAGATGAGATTTACTAAGAGTATGTATTTAATATACGTCTACAAAGTGGTAAAAAGATAATTAAAAAAAATTTTTTTTGGGTTCCTTCCTTACATGCCAAGTCAGGATGATTTTTTTATCGTCTACTTGCGGACGCCCGCGACTTCGTCCGCGTAAAATTCGATGTCAACTTTACTACTACCCCTACCCTACCCCTACCGTACCACTACCCCAACCCTACCCCTACTCTACCCAACCCCTACCTCTACTCTACCCCTACCCTACCCCTCTACCCCTACCCTTACCCCCACAATACCCCTACCCTACCCCAAACCTACCTCTACCCTACCCCTACCTTACCTATACCCTACCCCCATCCTATCCCTACCCTGCCCGTACCCTATCCCTTTATTTATTTTGCTATTCAGGGAGAACAACGTGAGTGGAGAAGGGGAGTGGTAATAGATTGTCGAGGAATTCCTTAACCCTACTCCCATTGTAACAAGTCCAGGGCTCTACTGATTTTCTCTCTGCTACGCTATGCTATAAACCTGATACCCGCATGGTGAATCCATGGAATGCCAAGATAATAAACTCCCTCCACTGTGTAGAACTGCTCTTTGTGCCATTTTTCCCTGTTCCTAGATTAACTGTTGGTATATTTACAGATGTGCATGATATGCCTGGACACTGGCAGCAAGCTGTCTCTAATGAGTAAACACAAGTTGGAGGAATAATTATGTCTTTATACCTTACTTGAGGAGTCGATTGTTATGTGTTAACATTGACCTTGTTTCAGAATACTATACAACACAACGAATTGATGAACTGCACAACTGCACATCTGAAGTGTTATTTGACACAAACAACATTAGGAGCTAACCATTGTGTATTGAACATGGATCACACTGATGAAGAGGAGCAGACAGCAGCTGAGGAATCTGTAGTGGGAGATGTTGCAACAGTTGTGATGAATAATGAAGGCATTTCTGACCCCATGTTGAGTGCTGATAACTTGGAATTGGCACAAGGAGATCACTGTGTATCTAATGACCAATACTACGACATGAGCAACATGTTAGAAGAGGAGCCACTGGCTGAGGCTGTGAGTGAAGCTCTTCATATAGGAGCAGCAACTACAGTTACAGAATACGAGGCTGTAACAGAGAGTTGCATAGAGAGTGAAAGTATCAAATTTGCATGCACAATTTGTTTGCAAGAATTTATGAAAGGGAATGCATACTATGAACATATGATCATGCATCTCGAGGTGAGTCTGTTGTGCACTTCTTGACGGAGGTGGTATATAGCCTTTGCATATCTATCATACAATGTCCTCTGTGGACGGACAGACGTGTGAATGAGTTTTGTATTTGGCAGGACGATGACGGCGACGCTGCATGTGATGCACCACAAGTGTGCGAGCCTTATGCAGCTGTGACCGGCAGCTGTGACTTAGTCTTGCTGCAGAACAAGTCAGTATACAACTACACTAGTGGTAAACACAATTTGTGCACTACGGCAAGCTGAGTCTGACACTATGTATCTGAGTGCTCCGGTCTGCTGCCGGTGTAACTATTGGTCCATGAGGCTGGCTCCTGTCCCTTATTATACGCCTGCTAACGCTTGTTGCTCTGATAAATATGTATCCTCTCCATCAGGTGGGCCATCTGCCTCGTCCATTCATTGTATTACTTAACCCTTAACTGTAGTGGTGAAGGAAAATCACACTTATATAGGAGTGGGTCCACAGGACCCACCTATAGTTGATGTTAAATAAAATAAAAATACAATTATAGTATTATACAAAATCAAGAATATAATCTTTATTTTAAAATTATTCATAATGACATTTCTTCTTTTTCTTTAAATAGACGTTATTTAAAACATGCTTTCGAAAAATAATTATATAAAATAGAAATCACAATAAAAAATTAAACACAGCTCGTTTCATGTCTCATGAAAACTCTTTCGGTAAAAAAGTTAAAAGCATAATTTGCGCACACCGTTTTTGCACATGTCATGCAAATAGGCAGTGTAGACTACCTATTATTAGCCTTTTAGGCTTATGACACAAGTGTACAGTCTTCAGATAATATGTCATCATCATCATCATTATCAACCCATAATCGGCTCACTGCTGAGCTTGAGTCTCCTCTTAGAATGAGAGGGGTTAGCTGGCCCAATGCGGATTGGCAGACTTCACACACGCAGGGAAATGAGAAATATCTCTGGTATGCAGGTTTCCTCACTATGTTATTCCTTCACCGTTAGAGACACGTGATATTCAATTTCTTAAATAATAGAAGATAATATGTGTATTTATCGCCTTTATAAACTCCTGTTCATTGTGGTGAACGTGTCGTGTCAAAAACTAAAAAAAATTGCGCAGTAGTAGCATATAGTGGTGGGTCTCACTGACCCACACGGACAGCAATACTCACCTTTGTAGTAGAAAGTGAAGCATGTTCATTCTTCTCAAAATACTTTGGTGTATGTTTGGAAAGTACCTACAAGCGGGAGGCGATGAGGCACACGTCCTGATTTTTACCCATGTTCAAAAATTCAACTTGGGTCCTGTGGGCCCACGACTATAGTTAAGGGTAAAAATAAAAACTGACACATCAGCCAATTGTTCAGAACCATGGGTTATTGTGCCTAAACTTGCATTGAAAGCAAGCAAACTCACGTTCTGTTGCTATGTTTCACAGAGCAGGAAGTCAGAGGCTGAAGGATGACCCTCATCCATCTGCAGACTGCACTCAGGCTTCAGGTAAGTGACGAGCAGATCAAGCCAGGACAATAGCGACCAGCATCCAGCGAATGTCTGCGACTCGCTGTCGCGGATGTCGTCAGTCCACCAGCTATGTCGGTGACTTTGGTTCGTCTGCGGATCTACTCATTTCTGATTCGATCACGCAGAGATACTCCGAGCATAGCTCGTTCCATCGCCCGCTGTGTGACTCTGAGCCTTCTTATTTTTATTTACAGTATTGTTAATTAAATTAAATTATATTATCTTACCCTTTAAAAAATATAAAAACAACATCCGAAGCCTATTATTTTACATTCTTTACTTTATTTTTACTGTTATGTTACATGTAACTCTATGTTTACCCGTGCATAAGACGAAATTTTATAAAATTTCTTTCGTTGTGCAAGCCGTTAAGTTATGGAATGCTCTCCCTTTGAACATACGACAGTCAAAGTCACTCTATATTTTTAAAAATGCCGTAAAGACCCACTATCTAGTGCAGTAAGGACGATCTGTATCTATTATTTCTCTTCAATATGACTTTATAATGTATTTATTAGTATATTTTGATTTGTATTTTATTCATTATTGTAGGTATTTGTGTAATATTGTTTATGTATTAGGATGTAAATTATTTGTACGTATGTGTATTACTAATACTATGTTTATTTTTGTTATTCGCAACCTGCTGATGTCCTTAAGTTTTACTAAACCGAAGGTTGCCTGGAAGAAAAAGAAAACTGATGAATTAATTAAACAAATAAAAAAACCCGACTGCATTAAGTATAAAATAACTGAAAAGAAAGAAAACAAGCTCAGTCCAGAAGTGTAGAAAGCAATTAGAAAACAGTCGGGACCTTAGATATTGGGTAGAATGATTTTCTTCTATATTATTTAACAGGTCCCGACTGTTTTCTAATTGCTTTCTACACTTCTGGACTGAGCTTGTTTTCTTCCTTTTCAGTTATTTTATACTTAATGCAGTCGGGTTTTTTTATTTGTTTAATTAATTTATTTATTTCACACTTTTTAGTTACCATAGATGGTTAATTTCGGATTTATTTAATACATTTATTACAAAGTACGATAATTTATACGTCCAACCGAAGTTAAGCAAATATTCAAAAAAATCTACGGAACACTCGGTGGGCGAATCCGACTCGCACTTAGCCGATTCTTATAATCAATATATTTAATTTAGTCTATTTTATAACTTCACTTCACAAACCTGCTCGCACCTATAGTCATCCGCCTCGCGTGTTTTGTATAGACGACTAATAAAATGACGTTTTTCTAATTGTAGTTTTTTTTAATATGGCCATGATATACCATTTTAGAATCCTCACAAAAAGTTCTTGAATTTGATACCCATATTGCAATATTAGAAAAAAAAAAATTTTTTCACCTCGAGTCTATAGCGTCTCACAGTCGTCTTGTTATTTTTTTTTTAGTTTGACCTATCTAAGAACACTTGGGTTATTGAGACTAATTTAACGATGTCCTAATTACGTAAATCCATTCAGTTGTTTAGCAGATATGAGGTAATATAGAATATTACATACATACATACATACATACAAGATACGCGCGAAAAACATAACCCTTCTTGCAGTCGGGTAAAAAATAGTTTTCAGTTTTCTTTTACATAGTGAGTATATTGGTAAAAGTCGCGCGAGTAACGTTCTGGCGCACAGATAGTAGCAGTAGAGCTGTCGCAAACGTTTGTCGGACTCAATTGTAAGTAGAATGTATTGTTTCAGTCGCTCCACTGTCCGCGAGACTTGCGGCAAACGACGAGAGCAAAGTGCAGGCAACTGAAGGAGCAGGTGCGATCCTGACAAGCGAACAGATCCTTGAAACTGACATTAACGAACTGTACAACCAATCGTCTCAAAGCGGCACTAAACTGTACACAAATGTAAATACAAAAAATGCAATCCAGTTATACAATAATATGTTCAAGAAACCCAAGAAAGCTGTATTCGGTGAGAATCCATTCATGAGAACCCTCACTGCTGACAAGCCTTACTCTTGTGAGATATGCAACTATAAATGTAAAAAAAAATGTAATTTACTACAGCACCAGGCAACCCACACTGGTGAAAAGCCATTTTCCTGTGAGATTTGCATTTATAAATGTGCACGTAAAAATCAATTATTACAGCATATGATAAAGCACACTGGTGAAAAACTATTTTCATGTGATATATGCAAATATAAATGTTCAAGAAAAAGTAATTTAGTAAAGCACATGACAACCCATACTGGTAAAAAGCCATTTTCCTGTCAGTTATGCAATTACAAATGTACGCAAAAAAGTAATTTATTAGAGCACATGAAAACCCACACAGGTGAAAAGCCATTTTCTTGTGAGATATGCGACTATAAATGTGCACGGAAAATTTATTTACTACGGCACCAGGTAACGCATACTGGTGAAAAGCCATTTTCCTGTGAGATGTGCAATTATAAATGTTCACTAAAAAGTGCTTTAACACAGCATATTAAAAGACACACTGGTATTATACCATTGTCCTGTGAGATATGCGATTATAAATGTACACGTAAAAGTGATTTATTAAGACATAAAAAAATTACACACACTGATGTGACGCCATTGCTGTGAGACCTGCAATTATAAATTTGCACATAAAAGTAAGTTATTAGGGCGCAGATGATAGGCCATTTTTTTGGGACATTTATGCAATAAAAATATATATGCTAAAAGGCAATTTATTTAAACATATGAGAACCCACAATAGCAACTGGAAGAAATAATAGAGCCAAAGTTTGTCCATGCGTGCGTGAGATATGCATGTAGGCGTACTCAGCAGCAGCGCAATACACCTGCAGTTAAATGTCCTAATGTTTTCCTAAGGTTGCCACTTGCCTGGTAGATATCGTTACTAAGCGATAAGGCCGCCTTTTGCAATATTTTCGTAATATACATACACCGGGTGTCCCGTAATTAATGGATAAAACGCAAATGGTAGATACACCACTTACTTATCTAAAACTGATTTGAATAATTTAAAAAAATCACTAGGGTGACCAAGTTATATTTCTTTTTTGTATTGGGATTTTTCACAGGGGTTGACAAAGAGATTTTTGTTGACAGTTGAGAGTTGACAAAGAAATGAAACATTTCTGGCTAGGTCTTGTACAGTATATCAAAAAACTTGAAAATATTACACAAATACGATTAAATTATATTTTTCAATGGTTTCAAAGGATAAAAATATAATTGTATAACCTTAGAATAAATACTTTATATCACAGACCTTTTGTAAAATGACAATTTTCTATACTATTTTATAGTAATCTGAGCTTTTAGTGATGAATGCTTTCGTTCAAAAATTCTCGCATAATGTACCCTATCGCACAACTATTTTAACATAGAGTAAAATGTGATTTTTATGTTTAATAAAATACACTTCAGCAGAAAATATATCAATATAATTAATTTAATTATATTTGCTTGTATTTATTACTGATTTAATTAATTTAATTGGATTTGCTTGGGGTTATTATCTTTCAATTCAATTCTTCTTTATGGCTTTCATTTGTGCCAACTGTTTATCTCGCCAGTGTCGAGTAGATGGAGGAGGCACAAGGGAGATTGTTCGGTGAAGGCTGAAAAGTTTAATTTTGAGGATCTACTAAATAGTTAATATTAATATGATATTATTTTTGTTAGTTCTTAGCCTAAAATAATGTTTTTAGAATACAAAATATTAAACAATTTTTATAAATATAATAGCCCACTATTTGCAAGGCTTTTACTTTCCTGGTCGTCATAATTAAAAAATCCAATGCACCGTGCGTTCGTCACTGCGGCACAGTGGCGACTGTCTGCACCCCACGCACGCCCCGAGTTCGAGATGCGTAGGTATAGCTTGCGTTTCGACCTCTAGTATGAAGTCAAACTACTGCTTGTATATATACTAACTGTGACATTGCTTAGACTATCCACAGATTAAATACATAGAATATTCGATTACTGATCGATGTTTGGCTGTTTCGTCAAAAGAATCGATTCATTTTATAAATTGTTTTTATTAAAAATTTGATAAAATTAAGGTTTAAATACTTTCAAATGAAAGGTTACTCCATCTTTTACTAAACGACAAGTTTTTGGCCGTTTTTATGCCATTCAACTACACAAACCGGCATTTTTAGGGAGCTCTTTACACGACGAAAACGATTACAACAATGAAACATCGATTCTATAGCAACAGTTTTTATAAACGCGTTAGATCATAGATTTTTAATCTTTGCCAGAGGGGTAACGGTAAGTGAGGCAGTTCCTGTCTTTTTAATGGTCTAAGCTTACAGCACACTTTTAATAGTAAGAACATTAATATTTTACTAACTTCATTTGTCGTCTGTGTTTACTAATTTATTAACCGACTTCCAAAAAGGAGGAGGTTCTACGTTCGGCTGTATGTATGTTTTTTTTTTTTTTTTTTTATGTATGTCCAGCGATAATTCCGTCAATTGTGGACCGATTTTGAAAATTCTTTTTTTGTTTTGTAGGGTTTACTTCCAGGGTGGTCCCATTTTTTTCATGTCAGGATCTGATGATGGCATCCTGGAGAAATTGAGGAGAACTTTCGAAAGTTGTAGAGACGGCTAGTACGTTTGTTAGTGTTTCCATAAGGTATTTTAAACCACTACAACTTTATGAAGGTTTGGAGTTGGTCTGATGATGGAGCCGAAACACAGACGATGGAACTCGTCAAGGATTTACAGCAGTCACCTTTTGTTTGGGCTTGATTAATTTGTATTGATGAGTACTTTCCACTTATATGGGTTGTGACTGTATTAAGGGTCTGGTGATGAAGACGAGGGACAGTGAAGAGAACTCCTCGACGGTTCACAGTAGCTACCTTGTCTTTGGACTTGATAAATTTGTATTAATGAGAAATTTCCACCTAGATGGATTGTGACTGTATTAAGGGTCTGATGATGAAGACGAGGGACAGTGAAGAGAACTCCTCGACGGTTCACAGTAGCTACCTTGTGTTTGGACTTGATAAATTTGTATTGATAAGAACTTTTCACTTAGATAGGTTGTGACTGTATACACGCAGTGGGTATGCTAACACTAAAAATAAAAAAATAAAAATTTTAATAAAAAAAATTCAACCGACTTCCAACTCAAAAAATAACTTAAAAGGCGGTGCCAAGCCAGTGTCGTGTTTTAATTAAAGCTGTTTCTGGAATAACCACGTAAATTTTGTAGTTTAAACGTATTTAATTAAAACATCACTGGCTTGGCACCGCCTTCAAACTGATCAGAAGGTAGCACATAGGTAGGATGTTATTTTTTGCTTTTTAGTTAAAGTTATTTTTTGAGTTGGAAGTCGGTTGAATTTTTTTTATTAAAATTTTTATATAGATTAGAGATCTGTGATAAATAGATACCATAAAGACTAGAGCATAAAATCAATAGATACCATAGATAAAAGATACTACTACTAATGTCATTGTCAAAGATAAAAATTGATAAAATCATCATAAACATCATTTATTTATGATGTTTAATTGTGTATAGTGTCGAAAATCGAAGTAACAAGTAAATTGTCGAAATCACCTCAGAAAAATTAAAATCCGTGAAGCACAAATTACACCGAGATGCAGTGCTGCGTGCCTTTCTGCGTAAATACTTCAGACAATGCGTCAACATCTGAGCGAACAGGAATTACCTTTCATGAGTGAGTAGAATTATTTATCTGATAGCTTTCAGCCACAGCCGCCAACCTCACAAGAAAAGTAGCACACACTCGCAGCTCTATGTACCAGTGTTTAGCTGACTTTTGAGATGCAGCAACTAACCTAGTATCATAGCTGGGCACCGTTAATCAAATAGTTAACTTCGTTAATCGTTAATCCGCTACAAAAATAGTTAGCTTCGTTAAACGTTAAACCGTTACATTCCGGAAGAATTAACGCAAGTTAACGTTAATCGTTAATCCGTTAACATGACTGTGTAATATTGCATTTTTATATCATTGTATGAGATCACCATTGGATAAATAAGGATGACCACCGGGGAAATGTGCCATAATTTGTTTTTTGTTGATTTTTTTATCTATACATATTTAACATAAATATAGTAATTAGTTGATTTCTTTGAAAAAAAAATCATTCATCATTTCTTTCTTGTCTGAACCTGTTTTTCGCGTCGCGCCGTAAATAGTAGGCATTGGATTAACGATTAACGGACTTATGCATATTAACAGAAGTTAACGTGTCCGTTAACATTTTTAAAAGTTAATCCGTTAATCAAAATGTTAACTTCGTTAATTAACGATTAAAGGATTAACAAGTTAATGCCCAGCTATGCCTAGTATATATAGAATGTATAGAATAACCAAATTATTAGCTATAAGTATGAGATTGTCTCACTCAGGTCTAAACTCTTACTGTGCATTGACTATTGAAAGATTGAGCTTTCTTAGTTACTTTAATATCAACAGTTGATACCACTTGTTAACATTGAAACAATTATTCCAGAATAATTATAATTATTAAGAAAATCTTAATTATATTATCACCACCACCACCATCACCATCATCCACCATCTGGATGTCTGGTTCTGTATTTAATGATCAGATCCTTGTATCAGAATATGCTATAGCTGTTATTTTGCTTATGTATATCCAGGTTACCCAGTGAAGGCAATCTCCGTACTGCTTGGCTCAGAGCTCTCGGCACACAAGACCATCACCTGCCCGACCCTGCTGTGGTCTGCTCCCAGCACTTTCTGGATGATGACTTTTGTACAACAGAGAGTTGTGTGAGGCAGATTCACTCTCATGCTATTCCTTCAACAGTGCAGGTCAGTTTGTTGTGTTCTTATTTGTGAATTTAGATCAAGGAAGTGCTAAGACATACTTATAGCAGCATTACTCACATGCAAGTAGTAATGTAGAAGTAACTGTTGGTATATTTACAGATGTGCATGATATGCCTGGACACTGGCAGCAAGCTGTCTCTAATGAGTAAACACAAGTTGGAGGAGGCATATGAACAGCTAACTGGACTGTCTGTGAGTTGACAATCAAATTGTACTAATTGAAACTGTAAAGGGATATAAAACATAGGTCAACATTTGTCTCAGTTTTTCTTTTTATCACTCATAATTGTGTGCAGTTGTTTCAGTTGTGTCGTCGAGGAAACCTGAAGCAAACACTCTGTGTGCTGTGTGCTCAGAGATTGATTAACTTCAGTAGATTTAGAGACTTGAGCTTGAGAGCCCATTCACTGATGACAGACTTAGTTGAACAACATGAATTAGTGAGTACTCAGTATTAATAATTAATGTCTTGTTACCTTACTTGAGGAGTTGATTGTTTGGTGTTAACATTGACCTTGTTTCAGAATACTATACAACACAAAGAATTGATGAACTGCACAACTGCACATCTGAAGTGTAATTTGACACAAACAACATTAGGAGCTAACCATTGTGACTTGTACATAGATCACACTGATGAAGAGGAGCAGACGGCAGCAGAGGAATCTGTAGTGGGAGATGTTGCCACTGTTTCAATGAAGAAAGAAGAGAGTTCTGACTCCATGTCGAGTGCTGATAACTTGGAATTGGCACAAGAAGATCACTGTGTATCTAATGAGCAATACGCCGAGATGAGCATCAAGTTAGAAGGGGGGCTACTGGCTGAGGCTGTGAGTGAAGCTCTACATAGAAGAGCAGCAACTTCCTGCACTGCAGTTGCAGAATACAAGACCAAAACAGAGAGTTACATAAAGATTGAAAGTGTTACCTTCGGATGTAGCCTTTGTTTACAGGAATTTGTGCAAGAAATTGAGTACAAGGAACATATGATGCAGCATCTTGAGGTGAGACTGTTCTGCACTTCTCGATCGAGGTGGTATATGGCCCGTGCATATCTATCATACATTGTCCTCTCAGACTAATTATAGAAGGACCTTTATTGCACTCATAGTCACGAATAAAATTGTCTGTCATTTTCTGAGGAAAACGAGCTTAAATTTGGTATATATCTGATACTAAACTAGAAGTTTTTTCCCGTTTTTTACACAATTCAATTACACAGAAAGGTATTTTTACGGAGCTCTTTAACCGACGAACACGATTACAACTATTTAACATCGATTCTATAGATACAGTTTTTATAATCGCATTAGATCATTGATCATATACTTTGACAGAAAAGTAACGTCTAGCGAGGCAGGTCCTATACAATAATTGGTCTGAGATTGTCCTCTATGGACAGAGAGATGAGTGAATGAGTTTTGTATTTGGCAGGTGGCTGGCGGCGATGCTGCATGTGATGAGCCTCGTGCAGCTGTGAGCCGCAGCGGTGACTCACTCGTGCTACAGAACAAGTCAGTATACAACGACACTGCATCACAAAAGTGCGAGCCTCTTGGATTTAAAAAAACTTGAATTACATTATATTCCGTATTTTTTTTATGATTTGTGAACAAATTTTTAAAACTGTAACTCTAAAAATGAAGAACCTTCCATACAAACTTTTAACCCCTATTTCACCCCCTTCTTATTTTATTTTCGCAAAAAGTATCCTATAACCTTCTCCGTATTATGTAGTATTATATCTTAAACCGTGCCAAGTTTCATTTGAATTCATTCATTAGTTTCAGCGTGATGCCCGCTGACAAAAAATCGAAAATAATTATTTTTAGCTTCAGTATCGATTATATTATGCCCCCCCAACAAAAATTTTCAAAATATCTTCAATGTACAGAAATGTACAGAATTTGTAAAAAAAAATATAGATTCTAGATGGCGCTAGTAGTACTCTATGCCACGCTAACGTTTGTTGTTACAAATGGTATAAGTCAAATTGCAAATAAGTATATAATAGAATTCGACCAGTTTTATTATAAGTATAGATTATCAAATTTTTTTAAAGATTTTAAGAGATTTAAAAATTATGTGTTTTAACTTAACAATAAAATTTTATGTATTATAAATGCTTTGTATATTCCTGGTTGGTATAATATTCCCATTGGGCTATCACGACTGTCTGGAGGGTGTGGGTTCAAATCCGGTCCGAGGCATGCACCTGCAACTTTTATAGTTGTGTGCATTTTAAGAAATTAAATATCACATGTCTCAAATGGTGAAGGAAAACATCGTGAGGAAACCTGCATACCAGAGAATTTTCTTAATTCTCTGCGTGTGTGAAGTCTGCCAATCCGCATTGGGCCAGCGTTGTGGACTATTGGCCTAACCCCTCTCATTCTGAGAGGAGACTCGAGCTCAGCAGTGAGCCGAATATGGGTTGATAACAAGGAAATCCTTTTATTAATTGATATTGATATATTTCGGACCTTTATTCCATGTATGTACACAAAATTAATATTGTTTGTATTTTTTTAAATGAGGGTAGAAAAATCATGCCATTTTATAACTTATTTATTTTAAATGATGTATGATTTGTCTGTCTTGGGTATAGGCCTCCTCCAGCAGTTTCCACTTTCCTCTGTCCCATCCTGACCTCATCCAATCCCTACCAGCCACTTGAGCAATGTCGTCTGTCCAGCGCTTCTGAGGTCTGCCAACTCTCCTTTTGCCTAGTGGACCCTGCCATTCAGTGACGGTAAGTGTCCACCTGGCGTCTTTCAACCGCGATACATGTCCTGCCCATTGCCATTTTTGTTTCAAGGCATGTTTTAAGGCGTCTGTGACTCTGGTTCTTTCTCTGATCATTTTATGTCTGACTTTATGGATTTTTTTCAATTTCAGCATACTGCGTTCCATTGCCCTCTGACATGACCTTACTTTGCCTTTGGTTTTGTTATCAAACACCCATGTTTGGCTGGCATATGTTAGGCATGGTAAAATACAGGTGTCCATTACTATTTTTTTGTGTTTTAAATATAGTTTCCTTTAAAAATCTCCTTTTGTGCCCAGTATCTGCTCCAGGTTATGTTTATTCTCCTGTTTATTTCCATCTCATTGTTGATTGTGTCAAATGACTGAGGGATTCATGCAAACATAATATAAAAAGAAAAAAAAAATCTATTAAAAAAAAAATTGTATTACTAATTTGTATGAAATAAATAAAGACTTTATTATTATTATTATTATTATGATTTGTATATAAAATGGTATGTAAAATGTATTAAATTAACCATATCTAATTGTTCTAAGCTTATTAATCAAATTTATTTTCATTACTATAAGAACAAGTTAATTATAATTATTATTAGGTGTGAAATGACTAGTGATCTATACCCTCATTTTTAATTTGTTTCTTGATAAACAGTACTTATCAAGAAAGCCTGTAGTATAGATACGCTTCACGCAACAAAATAAATTATACCTAACTATCTACAAAGTTAAAACGCTATCATCACAAGAATGAATAGGTAACAACATGGCGAAGACTACCAGGCAAACGTCGTTTAAGCACAAAATACACATATGTACTCATAGACCCTACAAGTCGACATCTCGACGACACAAAAATGGCAATCCTTGGAAGAGGCCTTCACCTGAGAGGGGTTCCTAATAGTATAAATAAAATTTATAACCAATAAAAGGTACATTGTAAATATTTCTCTTCTTTTGTTTGTCTGAATTTATTTAAAAGAATTTTCTTTGTTTAAAATAACGTACCTGATTGTAATATCTATTTATTTAGGAAATAAAAGGCTTTTTTATTTTTTTTATTTTATTTTAGTTATAGATACGCCAATGAGCCTATTGTTTAAAACCATGTGATATTGTGACTGAACTTGCGTTGAGTGCAACAAACTCATATCCTGCTGTTTCACAGGACAGGGAGTCGGAGGCTGAATGATGACCCTCTCCTGGCTGCAGACGATCAGGCTTCAGGTGAGTGACGAGCTGATTCTAAAATAACTTGATTATTAATTTAGAATTTAAACTATCGTGAGAGTTATTCATATTAATTGATTATGAAACACGGCTAAAATTCACGTGATATAAGGTCGGAGTATGCCCGACTAGCTTCGAACGCATACCCTTAGTCATGAGCTGGTTCTTGCAACGCGGCATGATCCAAACTGCGAAGCGGCTGCGCGACGCGCATATGTTATGTAACTCACACTCTGACAGATTGGCAGTGATCTTCGCGTAGAACTGTGCGCGGCGTTTTTAAAGCAATTTAACGTTTTTTTTTTGGTTAATGCTTCTCTGTCTACGATTTAATGTTTCTTTTCAACTTGTGTCTTATTGTCATTTGACAATATTACATGACATTGACAGCTTACACCGGATATGAATTCAATTCCAGATTTTTTATTGGCTATTTGAACACTTTCACTGTATTATCTATGTTTAATTTGTAGACAAGGGCGCGAAACAAAAAAATATTTTTAAAATTTTGAAAATTATTTTCTCAACAGCATTTTGTATCTTCTATCTGTAAAAAATACTATCGACCTGTTTATAAATTATAAATAATAAAGAATGAATTAGATGAAAATTCATAGTTTTAGCTTCCTTACATTAAATGTGACATTTTGTAATATGTGAACTATAAACATAAACGCACAAATAACAAAGATATTAGTAATTTTGTTTGAACGCACATACAAATCGAACGATCATTACATTACCTACGACGTCATTAGTTCGTGCCATTTTGTATGGGGCGTTTTTCAGGGATCCGCGGCAGCGCCGCAAATCTGACCCTTTAAATCCCTGTAGCTCCGAAAGTAATGATCGCAGATACCCTGTTACTTTTACAAAATTACTTTACTATTAGCATACTTTTAATTTATATACAATATCTTATTTGTATATTGTAAAATATAGCTTAATTGTAAATTGTAAAATAATATCTTGTTTCAGTGAAACTTGGAGCAAGCAACGAGTACGAAGCAGGTGCTATCTTGAAAAGCGAACAAATCTTTGAAATTGAAATTGACGAACTGGACAACCGATCGTCTCAGAGCGACACCAAACCGTACACAGATATAAATAGATTCCCAAATTCTGTAGTCCAATTACATGATAGATTCAAACATCCCAATAAAGCTGTACTTGATAAGAATCGACTCGTGAGAACCCACACTGCTGCCAAGCCGTACGCTTGTGAGATATGCAACTATAAATGTGCAATAAAAAGTGTTTTAGTAAAACACATGGTAACCCACACTGGTGAAAAGCCGTTTTCTTGTGATACATGCTATTATAAATTTCCACGAAAAAGTAGTTTATTAAGACACATGAAAATCCACACTGGTGAAAAGCCATTTTCTTGTGATACATGCAGTTATAAATGTGCACAAAACAGTTGGTTATTAAAGCATAAGATGACCCACACTGGTGAAAAGCCATTTTCTTGTGAGATGTGCAATTATAAATGTGCACAGAAAGGTACTATGTTACAGCACATGACAATCCACACTGGTGAAAAACCTTTTTCTTGTGAAACATGCGGTTACAAATGTTTACAAAGAAGTCATTTAATACGGCACATGAAATTCCACACTGGTGAAAAGCCTTATTCTTGTGACATATGCAATTATAAATGTGCACTAAAAGGTAATTTATTAAGACATAATAAAACTCACACTGGTGAAAAGCCATTTTCTTGTACGATATGCAATTATAAATGTGCAGAGAAAAAAGTTTTATTAGAGCATATTAGAACTCACACTGGCGAAAGGCCATTTTCCTGTGAGAAATGCAATTATAAATGTGCGCAGAAAAGTAATTTAGTAAAACACAACATGACCCACTCTGTTGAAAAGCCATTTTCCTGTGAGATATGCAGTTATAAATGTGAACTAAAAAGTCATTTATTACAGCATATTAATACCCATACTGGGGAAAAGTCATTTTCCTGTGAGATATGCAATAATACATTTGCACAAAAAAGTCAATTATTACAGCATATTAAAACCCACACTGGTAGAAAGCCATTTTCCTGTGAGATATGCAATTTTAAATTTGCACAAAAAGGTCATTTATTACGGCATATTAAAACCCACACTGGCGAAAAGCCGTTTTTATGTGAAATATGTAGTTGTAAATATGCACATAAACAAGGCTTATTACTGCATATGAGGACCCACACTGGTGTAAAGCCATTTTCGTGTGATATGTGCAATTATAAATTTGCGCGAATAGGTAGCTTAAAGCAGCATATTAAAATTCATACTGGTGAAAAGACATTCTCGTGTGATGTATGCAGTTTTAAAAGTGCTCGTAAAGAAGGTTTATTAAGACACAAGAGAAGCCACACTGGTGAAAAACCGTTTTCTTGTGATATATGCAATTATAAATTTGCACGAAAAAGTACTTTATTAAGACACAAGAGAACCCACTCTGGTGAAAAACCATTTTCTTGTGAGTTATGCGATTATAAATGTACACAAAAAGGTACTTTATTACATCATATCAAAACTCACACTGGTGAAAAGCCATTTGCTTGTGACATATGTAATTATAAATGTATACAAAAAAGTGCTTTATTAAAACACAAAATAACCCACAATGTTAAATAAAAATACCACTTTTACCTCTTTAGCTCAAAAATGACGCTTTTGCTGTATAAAACCAGTATTACTGAGACGGGCAGCGTGACGTCAGGAATGTGTATTCAGCAATGAAAATCTTCGTATAGTTCCAACAAAGTGTATTATCACCAACAAAGACCGCGCTCGACTGACTACCAGACGACAAAATAATTACCGACTATGACTCTAACAGTTTTACAATTAAAAAATGGTTTCTGTATCTTACAACTACTTTTTAATTAAACAGTTTTACGGCTTAGTCTAACATTATGAAATTAATATCATTATAATATTTTAATTAATTATAAATGTAAATAGTTTAATCTGAGTTTAAATCATAAATAATAAAGCTAAAGATGGAATCTTTAGGTTTAGTCAAATCAGTATCTTATTAACGAAAAACTGTAATCATGACATTTTGACGGCCTCCGTGGCGCAGTGGTATGCGCGGTGGATTTACAAGACGGAGGTCCTGGGTTCGATCCCCGGCTGGGTCGATTGAGGTTTTCTTAATTGGTCCAGGTCTGGCTGGTGGGAGGCTTCGGCCGTGGCTTGTTACCACCCTACCGACAAAGACGTACCGCCAAGCGATTTAGCGTTCCGGTACGGTGTCGTGTAGAAACCGAAAGGGGTGTGGATTTTCATCCTCCTCCTACAATTTAGCCCGCTTCCATCTTAGACTGCATCATCACTTACCATCAGGTGTGATTGTAGTCAAGGGCTGACTTGTAAAGAATAAAAAAAAAAATGAAGAATTATTATCAGCAAATAACAGACAATGTTTATAATAACGTTTAGATAGTTTAGTATATTTATAGTTTGTTAGATGGAACGTAGGCCCTCGTAACGCCAGTGAGCAAAAGTCGTGTTTATTCACTCTGTGAGAAAAAGTATAGTCAAATTTTTTTGTAAGTTTTTCGTAATGCTAATGTAATGCACTTCTGTTACCGTGTCTGAATACTACTAATATTATTAACGCGAAAGTTTGTATGGATGTTTGGATGTTTGTTACTCTATAACGCCGCTACTACTGAAGCGATTTAGCGGAAATTTGAAATGGAAATAGATTTCACTCTGGATTAACACATAGGCTACTTTTTATCACGAAAAAATCCATGGTTTCTCGAGATTTGCGAAAACTGATGATTTTGATGATGAATGTTTGTTACTCTTTCACGCCTCGACTACTGAACCGAATTAACTGAAATTTGGTATTGAGATATATTATAGTCTGGATTAACACATAGGCTACTTTTTATCCCGGAAAAATCCATGGTTATTTCCCGAAATCCCGAGGGATTTGTGAAAAACTAAATTCCACGCGGACGAAGTCGCGGACGTCCGCTAGTTTATTATAAAAAAGGGAAGTTTAAAACAAATTATACCTCGGTTTTGGAAAGACATACGATTACAAAAATAAATTATTTTTAACCGACTTCAAAAAGGTGGAGGTTCTCAATTCGGTCGGTATTTTTTTTTATGTATGTACACCGATGTTGTCTTAATTTAAGCCATTTCTAACAGGACTACGTGAAATAACACTGTCTGCAAAATCTAAATCTGTAAGTTATTCTCACATAGCTTGAATTAATACATCACCGGCTGAGCACCGCCTTCATACTAATCAGCAGGTAGAACATAATATGATGTTATTTTTCGCTTTTTAGTTTACGTTACGTACGTTTTTAGGTTTAAGAGTCGGTTGTATTTTTTTTTATTAAAATTTTTATTGCATGATTTAATAAACTGTCGTAATATTTATCGTACGTAGGTACGTTAAGTATTAATAAATAGCAGAAATACAAAGGAAAATTTGTCTTTGGCTATACGGTATACCTTTGCCTTTTTATACTAGAAAGAAGAAAAAAAAATTGAAAAAAAAAACGAAAGAAACAAATTTTTTCTTTTGTTTTTTCTGCTTTGTTTCTTTGGAAGAATGTATTTCAATTTCCGTGGTCTAAAAAACATTGATATAATTTGCAAAATTGTAATGATTTTGTGTAAAATTTTTAGGTTAAAGGATTTTTTTTTTCGTTAATTTTTTATTCTATTGATTTTAATTATTCGTTAATGTACTTAATCTTGTGTTAAATTGACACTATTTAGTTATAAAGGGTGATTTTTTTTATAATAATAATATGATTTTTATAAAATTATATTTATTTATGTTTATGTTTTTCAGATAGCATGGGTTCGGTGACAGTTCATTTCACTCTTGAAAGTTTGCCGCGATTCACGATAATAGTACTTTTTTTTTAAAGAATATTTGCCATATCTTTTATAATATGACCAATATTCCCATTCCCCTCCAACTAATCGGGAAAGACTGTGCTAGGAGGAGGGTCGAACCACCACCCTTTGGTGATGAGTCCGACCGCTCTTACCGTTGAGCTATTGAGGCGAGACTTTGATGATTTGACGTCATAAGGCAACTGTCACACCCATGCTATCTGAAAAACACTTTAATAAGTTATATTTTTGGAAAATGTTTAATGGACTATCGAGTAAAAATAAAACACTATTTTGTGCAATTTTATTTGTGTGTATTGATTTGCTCCTCAATGGCACCTCAAGGTCAGTGGCGTGCACTGGATTTAAACTAGGGTATGCACTATAAACCCTGTTAAAATTTCCAAGTGACAGCGAACCCCTTACTAATTACTGGACCCGAATAAAAAAAGTTGAAGAAAATAAGGTTTAAGGTTTATTTGAATAAAAGGTACATACAAAGGTAATACATAAAGTACCAAAAGAAATGCCTCTAATATCAATGATTGGTTTTGCTTCTTTCGTGTCGCAAACGGATTCAGTGTTAGGAGTAATTTTGGACAATTTTAACCTTAATTCTTACTCGGTATCATTTGTCAAGCCACCATTACGTAAATCTTGTCGCGAACCCCTGCCGTCGAATAGCGAACCCCTAGGGGTTCGCGTACCCCACTTAGAGCACACCTGCACTATAATAATAATATAATCATTTATTATTGTTCTTTACAACATTCAACTAAATTAATAGTCAGCAAATATTATACATACAGTGAAAAAGAAATTACCAAAATAAATGAAATAAAATTAAGAGAAAAAATAGTAGATTGTTATACAAGGGGCTAAAAAGACCCATTATATACGAGGTATTTTTAGGCCTAAATAGAAACCGAGTTTATAATGGGTTTAGCCCCACGTATTACACTCTGCTTTTCCCTACGATTGCGAGAAAATAAAATAGTTTAGTTCAATATTCAATGATTTATTTTAATTGAAAATTAAATGTACAAAGTCTACAATTTTGGATATTAAGGGAGATGCTTTTACCCGGTAACATAATTTCCGACTACTGTAAAGATGAATAATGAGTATGTGAGGTAAACGTGGGAGATAATAGTTTAAAAAACTCCTTTCGTAAGTGACTCCATTCGTTGTTGTTTCCTTCACTTATTAAATTTTTCCTAGGTAAGTATTTAACTGCTTCTGGACTTTGATAGTAACAAATTTCATCCATCTCCAAATTAGGATTACCATTCTCACTAGATGAAGACAACAATAACAATTATCGTTGAAAAATATGTAAGTTACGGTCACAAATTTACAATGAATTTCTGAAAAAAAAACAAATGTGTATTATTCACGCCAATTGTTTTTAAATTCTCGCTTTTTAATTTTATTTTTTTCACATGAGAAAAAGGCAAAGGTAATTACACCGTAAAGGATGTCCCATGTCTTCAAATCTCGCTCTATTTGCAACTCAATAAAAATTAAATAAAAAAATGAACGCATTCCACAGACAAGAACGCTGCATTTCATTCTAATTCAAAGTTTTTTATTTATTTTTCAAAACAATCAGGTCCCTACCTATAATGATTCTATTTTCGAATAAAACCTCCTCCGTTTTATAGTAGGCTAGTACTTGGCTAGTACTCGTAACAGACTAGAATTAAAAAACAAAATAACTTTAGCCCCTAGAGGCTGAAATGCTTGTTTAGCCCCGCTGTGGAGTGGTAATATGACAGTGTTTTTGAGCAAGAGTAGTGAAAAAATAATTACAAACAGTCAAATTAAAAAAGTCACAGTACTAAATTAATAAAATTACAAAAAAAAAATAACACAGAACCATAATATATCATATCATAATATGACCGTTTTCCCCCCGAAAAGACAGAAAACGATTATTTAGGTTTCAGCCGAGGCTTGATCCACTTACGAGATTACCCTCTAAATCTTGCCCGTTTGCAGTGTTCCTACCCTACATTTTATTGGACAAATTAGGTTTTGACATAACATCACACCGTCATCCGCTGGCATGTCGCTTGACAATTAAAAGTTAAATGAACGAACTTTACACGACGAAAACGATTACAAAAATGAAACATCGATTCTATAGCAACAGTTTTTATAAACGCATTAGATCATAGATTTTTAATCTTTTCCAGAGGGGTAACGGTAAGCGAGGCAGGTCCTGTCTTTTTAATGGTCTGAGCATAAAATCAATATATACCATAGATAAAAAATACCACTATTAATGTCATTGTCATTTGTCAAAGATAAAAATTTATATTGATAAAATGCTTCATTTGTCGTCTGTGATAAAATCATCATAATAATTAAAATAGGTTTAAACTTTAAAGTGTCGAAAAAAGAAGTACCAAGTAAATTATCGAAATCACCTTACAGAAAAATTAAAATCCGTGAAGCACAAATTACACCGAGATGCAGTGCTGCGTGCCTTTCTGCGTAAATACTTCAGACAATGCGTCAACATCTGAGCGAACAGGAATTACCTTTCATGAGTGAGTAGAATTATTTACCTGATAGCTTTCAGCCACAGCCGCCAATCTCACAAGAAAAGTAGCACACACTATACCAGTGTTTAGCTGACTTTTAAGATGCAGCAACTGACCTAGTATATATAGAATGTATAGAATAACCATATTATTAGCTATAAGTATGACATTGTCTCACTCACTGTGCATTAGCTATTGAATGGTTGAGCTTTCTTAGTTACTTTTCTAACAGCAGTTGTGACCACTGTTGTGACCACTTGTCAAATTAACATGAAAACAATTGTTCCAGACAACTGTGTTTGTAATTACAATATCAAAGCTGGATGTCTGTTGCTGTATTTGATTATCAGATCCTTGTATTTAACAGTATCAGAATATGCTATAGCTGTTATTTTGCTTGTGTATATTTGCCAGGTTACCCAGTGAAGAAAATCTCCGTACTGCTTGGCTCAGAGCTCTCGGCACACAAGACCATCACCTGCCCGACCCTGCTGTGGTCTGCTCACAGCACTTTCTGGATGAAGACTTTTGTACAACAGAGAGTTGTGTGAGGCAGATTCACTCTCATGCTATTCCTTCAAAAGTGCAGGTTAGTTTGTTGTGTTCTTATTTGTGAATTTAGATCAAGGAAGTGCTAAGACATACTTATAGCAGCATTACTCACATGCAAGTAGTAATGTAGAAGTAACTGTTGGTATATTTACAGATGTGCATGATATGCCTGGACACTGGCAGCAAGCTGTCTCTAATGAGTAAACAGAAGTTGGAGGAGGCATATGAACAGCTAACTGGACTGTCTGTGAGTTGACAATCAAATTGTACTAATTGAAACTGTAAAGGGATATAAAACTGCTACTCACTAACTTTCTTGCCAAAATTGTGTGCAGTTGTTTCAGTTGTGTCGTCGAGGAAACCTAAAGCAAACACTCTGTGTGCTGTGTGCTCAGAGATTGATTAACTTCAGTAGATTTAGAGACTTGAGCTTGAGAGCCCATTCACTGATGACAGACTTAGTTGAACAACATGAATTAGTGAGTACTCAGTATAAACTATTTCATTTATATTTAAACCTGAAATACATAATTATGTCTTGTTACCTTACTTGAGGAGTTGATTGTTTGGTGTTAACATTGACCTTGTTTCAGAATACTATACAACACAAAGAATTGATGAACTGCACAACTGCACATCTGAAGTGTAATTTGACACAAACAACATTAGGAGCTAACCATTGTGACTTGTACATAGATCACACTGATGAAGAGGAGCAGACAGCAGCAGAGGAATCTGTAGTGGGAGATGTTGCTACAGTTGTGGTGAAGAAAGAAGGCAGTTCTGACTCCATGTCGAGTGCTGATAACTTGGCACAAGACGATCATTGTGTATCCAAGGAGGAATACGATGTAAGCATTAAGTTCGAAGAGGATCCACTGGCTGAGGCTGTGAGTGAAGCTCATCATAGAAGAACTTCCTGCACTGCAGTTGCAAAACATGAGATTGAAATAAAGAGTTACATAAAGAGTGAAAGTATCACCTTCGGATGCACAATTTGTTTGCAAGAATTTGTGGAAGAGAATGCATACTATGAACATATGATCATGCATCTCCAGGTGAGACTGTTGTGCACTTCTTGACGGAGGTGGTATATGGCCTCTGCATATCTGTCATACTATGTCCTCTGAGGACGAACAGACGTGTGACTGAGTTTTGTATTTGGCAGGACGCTGGCGGCGACGCTGCATGTGATGCATCACAAGTGTGCGAGCCTCGTGCAGCTGTGAGCCGCAGCGGTGACTCACTCGTGCTGCAGAACAAGTCAGTATACAACGACGCTGCATGTGATGCATCACAAGTGTGCGAGCCTCGTGCAGCTGTGAGCCGCAGCGGTGACTCACTCGTGCTGCAGAACAAGTCAGTATACAACGACGCTGCATGTGATGCATCACAAGTGTGCGAGCCTCGTGCAGCTGTGAGCCGCAGCGGTGACTCACTCGTGCTGCAGAACAAGTCAGTATACAACGACGCTGCATGTGATGCATCACAAGTGTGCGAGCCTCGTGCAGCTGTGAACCGCAGCGGTGACTCACTCGTGCTGCAGAACAAGTCAGTATACAAGGACACTAGTGTCATGACACAACACTGCTTGTGCACTACGTCCCAGCTCAGACTCACATTCTGCTGCTGTTCCACAGGACGAGGAGTCAGAGGCTGAGCGATGAGCCTCCCCCGGCTGCAGGCTGCGCTCCGGCTGTAGGTGAGTGACAAATGACATGCACAGGAACTGTTGGTACTGTATGTATCAACATCCTTTCCTCCATTGCTGCAGGCTTCTAGTGGCAATTTCTTAAGCAAATGAGAACTGCAACACTTCATAGCCTGGCCCAGGGCTCGCACCCAGACCTTGTGAAGCCTCACAGCTCACCACTGAACTAACAAGGCTGTCTAATTGCCGTAGTATATTCACAATTTAATTCCAAATAAATAAAATACAAATAGACTTTATTCTCTGACTGCTCAATACATATGTTATATTTAATACTATTACTTAATTCCACATATCCTATTTCTTCATTACTTACTTCTATGTTTTGTTTTTGTCTATTTGTCATGACCTGAGTTTTGGTAGTGTTCATAATGAGACCTGATTTTTGGCTTTCTGTTGCTATTTCTTTTAGTATATCTTGTAGAGTCTCTGGATTGTTGGCAAAACCAGCATCAAATCGTCCGCAAACCTTAGATGTGACAACCTGTATCCATTTATATTAATTCCTAACTCTTCCCAGTATAAGTTTCTGAATATTTCTTTGAAAACAGCTAGGAAGAGTTTCGGAGACAAAGGATCTCCTTGCTGTACTCCTTTATTTATTGTGAATTCTTTCTAATTTCACTTTTGCTGTGCTGTTGACATATATATACTTATTTTCTGTTCCTTGATTGGCAAGAGTTTTCTGTAATATAAATATAGTTGTGAGAAAGTGAGTTCAATGCCATAATGTAGTCTACAAATGCGATATAGTACGGTTTCTCATACTCATTATATTTTTCTACAACTTGTTTCACTACATGTATATGGTCTACTGTCGAGAAATCAGCTCTGAAACCCACCTATTCTCTTTGTTGTTCTTTGTCTATTCGTTTGGAGAGCCGATTTAAAATGATCTTAGAAAAAGTTTTATAAATCGTTGACATTTAACTTATGGGTCTATAGTTGTCAATTTTGTCTTTCTTCCCGTTTTTGTGGATTAGTACTTTGGTTGACCTTGCCCATTGTTCTGGCACAACTTCTTTGTCCAATAGTTGTTAAATAGATATGTCAGCGGTTTCAGTACAATGTCCATTTGTCCCTTCAGCAATTCACTAGTCTCTCCATCCTCTCCGGGAGCTTTATAGTTTTTATGACATTAAATGGCTTTTCTTATTTCGTTTATTAAAATAGATGGGACCTCTTCCATGTTTGGCCCCTGAATCTCAGATAACCCCTGATGAGCTATATAGTTCCCTGTAGAAGTTGGTAGCAATTTTGCTGATCAATGTTCTATTTGATGTTTCTATTTCCTTACTTCCTTTGGTTTTGCCATTCATTTTTTGTATTCAAGAATGGTTCTTAAATTTGCTCAGAGCTCTTTTAATTTTTGTGTTTTGCCAAATAAAAATCTTTCTTTCTTTCTTTTCTATTTCTCCTGTTTTTTCAATTTAAAATAGAATTCTGTTGAGACGTGTTTCTTTCTTATGGTTTCTTCTACTTGATATGATCTTTTTACTTATCTCTTCTATCTCTTTGGTATTCTTTTTTCTATCAGTGAACAATTTTCTTTCATCATTATTAATAATTTCGTAAAGGGGTAGACTCGATCGAAACTTTACCTAAATAATAAAACATGAAAAAATAAAGATTTCGAATCGACAACGTATATCCGCAAAAGTCGGATTGTCGAGTATTTTGTGAAATTCTAGTAGCGCTGACACACAAATTGCAGTTTCCATAATATTTCACTGACAGCGGGTGACATCTTGAGTATTTAACATAGACCAATTGCTTATGGACCTGTATGGCATGCATATTCACCAACAAAATGTATCTGTGGAACTAGTTTGTATTACATTTTTATTATAAACTAGCGGACGTCCACGAATTCCCCCCTTTGAATTTCTAAACTACAAAACCGATAATAACAAATATTAACGGAACAATCTATAAATAACTTCCGTTCTAACAGAAAATAGTAATTGACTACATTAACTCGCACTTCTTGTTAATGAACATTGTAACGTAATGACAGATACTAGCAGTAGAGCTGTTGCAAACGTTTGTCGGACTCAATTGTAAGAAGAATGTATTGTTTCAGTCGCTCCACTGTCCGCGAGACTTGCGGCAAACGACGAGAGCAAAGTGCAGGCAACTGAAGGAGCAGGTGTGATCCTGACAAGCGAACAATTCCTGGAGATTGACATTGACGAACTGGACAACCGATCGTCTCAGAGCGGCACTAAACCATATATAAATAGATCCACAAATTGTGTAGTACAGTTAAACAATATATTCAAGAAACCCAACAAAGCTGTAGTAGATGAGAATTCACGCTCGAGAACCCACACTGCTGCCAAACGTTACTCTTGTGACTTATGTCATTATAAAACTGGATATAAAGGTAACTTGTTAAAGCACACTAGAACCCACACTGGTGAAAAGCCATTTTCATGTGATACATGCAATTACACAAGTGCACAAAAAAGTCATTTATTACAGCACATAACAACCCATACTGGTGAAAAGCCATTTTCCTGTGATATCTGCAGTTATAAATTTGCACGAAAATGTAATTTATTAAAGCATATTAAAACTCACACCGGTGAAAAGCCATTTTCCTGTCATATATGCAACAATAATTTTGCACAAAAAAGTACTTTACTTCAGCATATTAGAACTCACACGGGTGAAAAGCCATTTTCCTGTGAAATATGCAATTACAAATTTGCACAAAAAAGTCATTTATTACTGCACATAACAACCCATACTGGTGACAAGCCATATTCCTGTGATATCTGCAGTTATAAATTTGCACGAAAATGTAATTTATTACAGCATATTAAAAATCACACTGGTGAAAAGCCATTTTCCTGTGAGATATGTAATTACAAATGTGCACAAGAAGGAGATTTATTAAAACACAAGATGACTCACACTGGTGAAAAGCCATTTTCCTGTCAGATATGCAACAATAAATTTGCACAAAAAAGTACTTTACTTCAGCATATTAGAACTCACACGGGTGAAAAGCCATTTTCCTGTGAGATATGCAATCATAAATTTGCACAAAGGGGTCACTTATATAATCATATTAAAAGTCACACTGGTAAAAAGGCATTTCCTTGTGAAATATGCAATAAAGAATTTACCACAAAATGTAATTTATTAAAGCATATTAAAACTCACACTGGTGAAAAGCCATTTTCCTGTCATATATGCAACAATAAATTTGCACAAAAATGTACTTTAGTTAAGCATATTAAAACCCACACTGGCGAAAAGCCGTTTTCCTGTGAGATATGCAACTATAAATTTGCACAAAAAAGTCATTTATTACGACATATTAAATCTCTTACTTGTGCAAAGCCATTTTCCTGTGATATATGCAACAAAAAATTTGCCTTAAAAAATATTTTATTGCAGCATTTTAAAACCCACACTCATGAAATGCTATTTTCCTGTAATATCTGCAGTTATAAATTTGCACGAAAAGGTACTTTATTACAGCATATTAAAACTCACACTGGTGAAAAGCCATTTTCCTGTGAGTTATGCAATAAGAAATTTGCACGAAAAGGCGATTTATCAATACACAATGTGATCCACACTGGTGAAAAGCCATTTTCCTGTGAAATATGCAATAAGAAATTTGCCTTAAAAAGGACTTTATTACGGCATACTAAAATCCACACTGGTAAAAAGCCACTTTCTTTTTAGATATGTAATAATATATTTGCACAATATAGTACTGTAGTTCAGCATATTAAAACTCACACTGGTAAAAAGCTATTTTCCTGTGAGATTTGCAATCATAAATTGCTCGAAGAAGTTGGTTATTAAATAATATTAAAACCCTCACAAGTGAAAAGCCCCATAGTTGTGAGATATGCAACTATAAATTTGCACAGAAAAGAGATTTATCAAGACATAACTTAAACCACACTGGTGGAAGGCCATTTTCCCGTAATATAAATGATGCAGTTTATAAATGTGCACTAGAGGATAATTTGTTAAAACATATGAGAACCCACAAGCAATGGGGATGATGACTAGGTTTGAATATATTGATTTTTATGATGCATTCGGGTAAATAAGGTCAATGTTAACAAATATATATATAAAAAGCCAAGATTGTCTGGATATTTGCAAAATAATTAAGATTATAAAATTTCAAAATCTAATAAAAATCTTTTATCGTAATTAGATGAATATTCATACAGTTTTAGCTTCTTTACATTAAATGTAACATTTTTTCATATTGGAACTATAAAAATAAACTATAAAAAGATATTAGTAATTTTGTTTGAACGCCCATACAAATGTAACGATCATTATGACCTACGACGTCATTAAATTGTACCATTTTGTATGGAGCGTTTTTCAGGGATCCACACTGACCCTTTAAATCCCTGTAGCTCCGAAAGTAATGATCGCAGATACCCTGTTACTTTTACAAAATTTCTTTACTATTAGCATACTCTTAATTAATATACAAGAAGTAAGTAAGAAATAATGATGCAATATATATGTGATCTAAGTTTTCCAGAGCCTAAGGTTGCATGATAGATGGCGCTACTAAGCGATAAGGTCTAAATACTTTGTCATATATTTCTGTTATATTTGTATTGTAATTTTTGTTGTGTACAAATAATAGTAAATAAATAAAGTTGGGCACAGAAAATCAGTCTTATTTTATCTATACTAATATTATAAAGCTGAAGAGTTTGTTTGTTTGTTTGTTTGTTTGATTGAACGCGCTAATGTCAGGTACTACTGGTCCGATTTGAAAAATTCTTTCAGTGTTAGATAGCCCATTTATCGAGGAAGGCTATAGGCTATATATTATCCCGGTATTCCTACGGGAACGGGAACCACGCGAGTGAAACCGCGCCGCGTCAGCTAGTTTATACATAAATTTACTTATCCATACTAATATTTTAAATGCGAAAGTCTGTCTGTCTGTTACCTTTTCACAGCTAAACGGCTGAACCGATCAAGATGATTTTTTGTATAATGATAAATGAGACCATAGAGCAGAACACTTTACTTTTCATCCCTAAAATAAAGAGAGAAGGGCGTGAAATAGGGGTTGAAAGTTTGTATGGAAAATAGGATATAATAGAAACCCAAACCCGGTTTTGAGGTTGAATTTTAAAATTTCTTAAATCAAATCATAATTTCTATTTTTTTTTTCATAATTTATGCACAATGGGGATGATGACTAGGTTTGATTATATGGATTTTTATAGTAATTTCGGGTAAATAAGGTAAATGTTAACTAATTTATACATAAAAAGCAAAGAATGACTGGATATTTTCAAAATAAATAATATTATAAATTTTATCTTTTATCGTAATTAGATAAAAATTCATACAGTTTTAGCTTCCTAACATTAAACGTGACATTTTTTAATATATGAACTATAAACATAAACGCAGAAATAACAAAGATATTAGTAATTTTGTTTGAACGCCCATACAAATCTAACGATCATTAATTGCCTACGACGTCATTAATTCGTACCATTTTGTATGGGGCGTTTTTCAGGCATCCGCGGCAGCGCCGCAAATCTGACCCTTTAAATCCCTGTAGCTCCGAAAGTAATGATCGCAGATACCCTGTTACTTTTACAAAATTGCTTTACTATTAACATACTCTTAATTTATATACGATTTAAAAAACAGTCATCATCCCTATATTAATATACAGGGTGCTCGGGAGCGTTTCCCATAACTCTAAGATTATATTATTATTCAGTTCAATCCATACCCAAACATGAATTTTTTGACGATATCCGTGGCGCAGTGGTATGCGCGGTGGATTTACAAGCTGGAGGTCCTGGGTTCGATCCCCGGCTGGACTGATTGAGGTTTTCTTAATTGGTCCAGGTCTGGCTGGTGGGAGGCTTCGGCCGTGGCTAGTTACCATCCTACTGGCAAAGACGTACCGCCAAGCGATTTGGTGTTCCGGTACGATGCCGTGTAAAAAAGCCGAAAGGAGTGTGGATTTTCATCCTCCTAACAAGTTAGCCCGCTTCCATCTTAGACTGCATCATCACTTACCATCAGGTGAGATTATAGTCAAGGGTTAACTTGTAAAGCATAAAACAAGGTAGCTGCTGTAAATCGTCGACGAGTTCCCTCGTCTGTGTTTCGGCTCCATCATCAGACCGACTCCAGACCTTCATCAAGCTGTAGTGCTTTAAAATACTCAATGAAAAACTTAAGAAACGTATTGGCTGCCGCTACAATTTTTGAAAGTGCCCCTCGATTTCTCCAGGATTCCATCATCAGACCCTTGACTTTGTACCACCCTCGGATTACCTCCGTTCCAACAAAAAAAGAATTAGCAAAATCCATCTGTAAACGACAAAGTTATGCGCGAACACATAAATATGTATTCGGTCGAATTGAGAAACCTCCTCCTTTTTTTGAAGTCGGTTAAAAAAAATCGGCTCACTGCTAAGATCGAGTGTCCTCCTAGAATGAGAGGGGTTAGGCCAGTGGCGTAGCCTGGGTGGGGGGGCGACCCATCGCCGGTGAAGCGGGTTGAGATCATTGATCCATTCATTTCATTTGTCAGAACGTCTGACATGTCAAAAAAGGGTCATGTGTGCAATTCACACGTGATAGAAATGAAACCAAAATTTTAAAATTTTAAATTATAAAATTTTAGGTTCAATAAAGGAAGAATTTTTTTTAGTACGGATAGATATTTTGTACATAAACAAAATTTAATGATTACGTATTTTTTTTCTTTTTTTTTTTTAACTCGTGTTCGATATAAACACAGCTTATTAATTTAGCAAACCAACACAGTATCAATAATGTTCGTTTACCCCCTTACCAGGTTAGGTTAACCACCAACACCACCACCTAATTCACAATGTTAACGACACTTATATTATTGAAATAATGATGATGGTGATGATGATGATGATGATGATGATGATCAAGATGACGAAAAAAGCAATGACTATCATGTTAGTATAGCTTTCTTCGATATCACTTTTGAAGTTTATTTTTTTCTAAAGGTGAAATCAATTTTCATTTTAAGAATGGAATTTTAGTTTGGTTTGTTGAAAAACAGCAGAAAAAAAGGTTTGTGACAACTGAAATTTCAAAAGTGACTGACAAATGGAACTGGATTTAAACATTTCAGAATTCTACGGAACTAATAAACAGGCTGTAAATAGAAATATTTAATTCAAAAAGATGTACGAAGTGTACTTTTTATCATACCTATTTCTATGCGGAATAATATGGATTTTTCTCCCCGAATCCGGGGATTTCACTTTGATATTCAGGGAATTTGGAATACAGATATTGTAACACTGTTTTAGTCTTCTCTTTAGAGTTTTGACTCAAAAATACTTGAACTCAGAACCGTAAATCCAGTATAAACCATGCAGTCTTAAAAAGCTCTAGACGTCAACTTATCTGTCAAAGTGTCAATTAGAATTATGGCATTTGACGTTTATGATTTTGGCGTCTGTGTATGTAATTCTGTGTATGAGATTATTAATTTTAAAGTAAATTTACAAGGTTTACACGGACTTTTAATTAATCCGTAGAAATTGGGAAACACATTACATAAAACAGAAAGCAAGAAAAGTATCTCGGAGTTTAAAAAAGTAAATCTATCACAGATACTTATCTCGTGTAACGTGAAGTGTTTCATGAATTTTGTAGTAAATACTATAAACTTGTTAACCTGATCTTAGGTGTTCCCTCATAACGGTGAAGTCTACGCAAAAAGCAGTATCAGTTGAGGACTATTGTATTCGTGACGAAGAACTACACACCAACAATGCGTTGCTGCGCGCCTTTCTGCGAAAATACTTCAGACAATGTGTCGACATCCGAGAGAACGGGAATTACCTTTCATGCGTGAGTAGAATTATTTATTGCGTGTATTTCATCATTCTCACAGAAACCTTTACAATGCTTTAAAGCGTCTCCCAGTCCAGAAAATTAGCCTCCTGGTGAACATCTTGAATATACTCCTAGACCGTGACTTCTTTCCATGGGTCTGGGTAGACGTCACGGCCATTTGCATCCACAAGCCGGGTAAGCCAAGCCGGGATATTCAATTGTGTAGTAAGCTTGTGTATGTGTGTATAGGTATAGTTGTGTGTACCATGAATGTTGATCTCCAGAGTACCCAGTGAAGGCAATCTCCGTACTGCTTGGCTCAGAGCCCTCGGCACACAAGACCATCACCTGCCCGACCCTGCTGTGGTCTGCTCCCAGCACTTTCTGGACGACGACTTTTGTACAACAGAGAGTTGTGTGAGGCAGATTCACTCTCATGCTATTCCTTCAACAGTGCAGGTCAGTTTGTTGTGTTTTTATTTGTGAATTTAGATCAAGGAAGTGCTAAGACATACTTATAGCAGCATTACTCACATGCAAGTAGTAATGTAGAAGTAACTGTTGGTATATTTACAGATGTGCATGATATGCCTGGACACTGGCAGCAAGCTGTCTCTAATGAGTAAACACAAGTTGGAGGAGGCATATGAACAGCTAACTGGACTGTCTGTGAGTTGACAATCAAATTGTACTAATTGAAACTGTAAAGGGATATAAAACATAGGTCAACATTTGTCTCACTTTTTCTTTTTATCACTCATAATTGTGTGCAGTTGTTTCAGTTGTGTCGTCGAGGAAACCTGAAGCAAACACTCTGTGTGCTGTGTGCTCAGAGATTGATTAACTTCAGGAGATTTAGAGACTTGAGCTTGAGAGCCCATTCACTGATGACAGACTTAGTTGAACAACATGAATTAGTGAGTACTCAGTATTAATAATTAATGTCTTGTTACCTTACTTGAGGAGTTGATTGTTTGGTGTTAACATTGACCTTGTTTCAGAATACTATACAACACAAAGAATTGATGAACTGCACAACTGCACATCTGAAGTGTAATTTGACACAAACAACATTAGGAGCTAACCATTGTGACTTGTACATAGATCACACTGATGAAGAGGAGCAGACAGCAGCAGAGGAATCTGTAGTGGGAGATGTTGCAACAGTTGTGGTAAAGAAAGAACGCAGTTCTGACTCCATTTTGAGTGATGATAACTTGGAATTGGCACAAGAAGATCACTGTGTATCCAAGAAAGAATACACTATAAGCATCAAGTTAGAAGAGGATCCACTGGCTGAGGCTGTGAGTGACGCTCTACATAGAAGAGCAGCAACTTCCTGCACTGCAGTTGCAAAACATGAGATTGAAATAAAGTGTGAAAGTGTTACCTTTGGATGCACCATTTGTTTCCAGGAGTTTGTGGAAGAGAATGAATACTACGAACATATGATCATACATATCCAGGTGAGACTGTTGTGCACTTCTTGACGGAGGTGGTATATGGCCTCTGCATATCTGTCATACAATGTCTGTCCATCTGTGGACTGACAGACGTGTGAATAAGTTTTGTATTTAGCAGGACGCTGGCGGCGACGCTGCATGTGATGCATCACAAGTGTGCGAGCCTCGTGCAGCTGTGAGCCGCAGCGGTGACTCACTTGTGCTGCAGAACAAGTCAGTATACAAGGACACTAGTGTCATGACACAACACTGCTTGTGCACTACGTCCCAGCTCAGACTCACATTCTGCTGCTGTTCCACAGGACAGGGAGTCAGAGGCTGAGCGATGAGCCTCCCCTGGCTGCAGGCTGCGCTCCGGCTGTAGGTGAGTGACACATGACTTGACCCTCTAACATTGTTGACAATGTAAAATGTGTACCAAAATGATTGTTGTAGCAAACTACACATGATATAGTACATATTTTTTGGATTCAATTCGAATGTGATTGGTGACTTTGGTTCAATTCTTTGATGTGTAGCTTGAAAGCGTTATGCTGCTTGTCGCGTTTGTGATTTTGTCCTATACTGTTTCATAGTGTAATTATTGATCTTAAATTGTTTACTGTAGGCATGGAGTTTTAACTAGTTTTAAAAGGTACCTTTAAACCTACTCCCTTGTCACAAGTCCTGGGACCTGCTCAATGTGTTTCCTCTACCACAAGTACCGAGGCAAATAGTAAAATTAAGAGTAATTGATTGTGTTGTGAGTGAGGTTATGCATAGTGTACGTAGTGTATATGGCAGAACCAATGACCAGGGTCGGGTCAGCGGTTCTGCTTGTATTTTTTTTCAATGAGAATACGGCCTCTACGATACATATGAACATTTAAATGTGACAATATCTCTATATGACATTCTGGCAATACATGATTTATGAATATTAGTTGACTTTCAGGTTACATAGTAGCAGTAGAGCTGTCGCAAATGTTTGTCGGAATCAATTATAAGAATAATGTATTGTTTCAGTCGCTCCACTGTCCGCGAGACTTGCGGCAAACGACGAGAGCAAAGTGCAGACAACTGAAGAAGTAGGTGCGATCCTGACAAGCGAACAAATCCTTGAAACTGACATTGGTGAACTGGACAACCGATTGTCTCAGAGCGACACCGAACCAAACACAGATATAAATAGATTCAGTTATAAATGTGGACGAAACATTGATTTATTAAACCATATTAAAACCCACACTGGCGAAAAGCCATTTTCCTGTGATATATGCGGTTATAAGTGTGCACATAAATGTCATTTGTTACGACATATTAAAACCCACACTGGTGAAAAGGCATTTTCCTGTGAGTTATGCAATTTTAAATGTGTACAAAAAAGTACTTTACGTCAGCATATTAAAACCCACACTGGTCAAAAGCCATATTCCTGTGAGCTATGTAATTATAAATGTGCATTAAAAGGTAATCTATTAAGGCATAATAAAATCCACACTGGTGAAAAGTCGTTTTCCTGTGAGTTATGCGATTATAAATGTGCACAAAAAGGTACTTTACTACAGCATATTAAAACCCACACTGGCCAAAAGCCATATTCCTGTGAGATATGTAATTACAAATGTGCACGAAAAGGTACTTTATTGCAGCATAATATAACCCACACTGGTGAAAAGCCACATTCCTGTGAGCTATGCAATTACAAATGTGCACGAAAAGGTACTTTATTACGTCATATTAAAACCCATACTGGTGAAAAGCCACATTCCTGTGAGCTATGTAATTACAAATGTGCACAAAAAGGTGCTTTATTACGGCATATTAAAACCCACACTGGTGTAAAGCCAGAGATATGCAATTACTAGAAAGATTATTAAAACATATGAGAACCCACAAAAGCAATTGTAAGAAATAATAGAACCATGTGTGTGTGAGATGTGCATGTACATACAACTGCAGTTCAAGATCCTAATGTTGTGATTTTTTGTGTCCAGAGCCTGAGGTTGCCTGGTAGATCACTACTTAACTAAGCAATCAGGCCGCCTTTTGTAAAAACTTTTCATATATTTCCGTTTTATTTGTAATTTAAATATTTATTATGTACAAATAAACAATAAATAAATAAAGTTGGTCACAGAAATTCAATCTTAACATCTTTATAAATAACACTAATCCGCATGAAAATCTAAAAAACTTTCAACCTTCTATTTATATTTTGGTAATATTTATGTCTATACTTATTATAAAACTGTAATAGATCAAATTTTGAAAATATTTTCTATGTACAGAACGTTGAAGATATTTTGAAAATTTTTGTTGGATACACACTTATACAGGTCCCGAAATTAATAAATAAAACGCAAATGGTAGATACACAACATACGAGTTTGAAAAAATCCCTAGGGTGACCAAGTTATATTTTTTTTTCCGATTCTATCTTGAATCAGTTTTTTCAATTCTTTAGCTACTGTTATTGAGTTTTTAGGAATTTGATTTTTTGCAAAACGTTAAGGATTGAATTGCCAATAATATTTATATAAATAATGTTTCATTTGTTTAGTAGAAGCAGCTTTGAATTAAATAATTATTTTTGTTTCATTAACATGGCCAGATTTAAAAAATATTCCTGTAAAAAACTGAAGTGTAGCATCATTTTGAAACTTGTACATTTACCTAGGTTTAGTAAATTAGTATGAAAATTGCGTCTACTCTTTGTAGTTACAAATTTGCTGATAAAAATGTATGGGAGGGGCTGAATGTTCAATATAAGAAAAAAATCAATAAAAAAGAAATATTAACCAATTTTGAAAATTATTTTTTTGTTTAAAGTCTTCTTTCAGATTGGTTTTTTTACACATTTAATTTTCATGAAAATTGGTTCAGTAATTTTGTGTTGAAATGGAAATTTATGAGTTAATTGAATGAAATTGTCCGGAAAAAAAACTGTGGCGTTTACAGTTTTTTTTTCATACACTAGGATACACTAAAAACAGAAAATGATAAAAAAATTGGACTGACTTCAAAGGCGTCAGCGAAAAAGTACATCGTACCTATGTTCTTCCTATTGATCGGTTTGAAGGCGGTGCTGAAACACAAAATGAACTTGATGAGCCTATTTGGAAAAGGAGAAGTAGGAGTTGAAAGTTTACATGGAATTGCACGCGGACGAAGTCGCGGGCGTTTGCTAGTGCTCCATAGAGTACCCACCTCTAGTTCTCTACAGTCTTTATCATTAACTATCGTAATTTTTTTTATTCTTTAAAAGTTAGCCCTTGACTACAATCTCACCTGATGGTAAGTGATGATGCAATCTAAGATGGAAGCGGGCTAACTTGATAGGAGGAGGATGAAAAACCACACCCCTCCCACCAGCTAAACATATAGTCGCTGTATAACAATGCAATAAGGAAATACATAATCTATATATATAAAAGAAAGTCGTGTTAGTTACTCCACTTATAACTCAAGAACGCTGAAAATTGGCAGGGAGGTAGTTTAGAGCCAGGAGAAGGACTTAGGATATTTTTTAATATATAAAAATAAGTCGGGTTTTCCTTCCTGATGCTATAACTCTAGAACGCACAAACCGATTTCCACGGTTTTGCATTCGTTGGAAAGGTCTCGGGCTCCGTGAGGTTTATAGCAAAGAAAATTTAGGAAAAGGTAGGGGTAGCGTTGGGTAGTGGTAGTTGAAAGTTTACATCGAGTGTCACGCGGACGAAGACGCGGGCGTCCGCTAGTTATATATAAAAAAAAGTCGGGTTTTCCTTCCTGACGCTATAACTCCAGAACGTTTTCCACGGTTTTGCATTCGTTGAAAAGGTTTCGGGCTCCGTGAGGTTTATAGCCAAGAAAGTTCAGGAAAAATTTCAACGTAGGGTAGGGGTAGGGGTAGGGTTAGAGTTGGGTAGGGGTAGGGTAGAGGTAGTTGAAAGTTTACGTCGAGTTTCACGCGGACGAAGTCGCGGGCGTCCGCTAGTTTATACATAAGCAAAGATTTGACTGGATAATTGCAAAATAAATAAGATTATAAAATTTCATAATCTATTAGAAGAAAATTCATACAGTTTTAGCTTCCTTACAATCAATGTGACATTTTTTAATATGTGAACTATAAACATAAACGCACAAATAACAAAGATATTAGTAATTTTGTTTAAACGCCCATATAAATCTAACGATCATTAATTGCCTACGACGTCATTAGTTCGTACCATTTTGTATGAGGCGTTTTTCAGCGATCCGCGGCAGCGCCGCAAATCTGCCCCTTTAAATCCCTGTAGCTCCGTAAGTAATGATCGCAGATAGCCTGTTACTTTTAGAAAATTGCTTTACTATTAGCGTACTCTTAATTTATATACAATTTAAAAAACTGTCATCATCGCTACATTAAATAGCTCTCCTTGATCAGCACATACGTTCAATTGCCAATAGTCATGTAAACGTGCTTTCTTTTACTATCGTCCTGTCCCGTTTGTCCCTTTCACCGCCAAACATTCTGATCCATACAGCACGACAGGTCTTACAACCGTTTTGTATATTTTACCCTTAAGTATATGAGGCATTCGCGGGTCACATAGTACACCTTAGACCTGTCGCCATTTCATCCATCCCGCATTCATTCTACTTTCCACATTCACCGAAAATCCTGAACCGTACCGTAAATCGGAGCAAGAAGAATAAATATTTATTTTTCGTTTGGCTGATTCGTAGGCTTACACTTCCCAATTTCTCCTGCCATTTTCCCAGTCTGCTCTGTACCTCAGATGCGTTTTCTTCGACAAGTACAATATCATCGGCGAACAGCATACACCAAGGTGCTTCTTCCTGTATGTCTGATTTCAGAGCATCCATAGGAGAAACAAAGGAGCATCCATAGGAGAAACAAAGAAGGGCTTAAAGCCGATCCTTGGTGTAAGCCTACCTCCACTTGAAACTTGTCAGTAACACCAGCTTCTGACCGTATGCTCGTGCATGCATCTCTATACATTTCTTTCACTATTCTAACATACTTCCCAGGTATTTTCTTCACGTTCATAGCCCACCATACAACCTCACGGGGTACTCTGTCATACGCTTTATCCAAGTCAACAAACACCATAAGGAGATTCTTTTGTGCATTCCTGTATTTCTCACACGGTTGACGCAAAGCGAAAATCGCATCAGTTGTACCCCGCCCTGGCATACACCCAAACTGATTTCGAGTAACCTCACTCTCCTCTCTTAATCTCACACCAATTTCTCCCAAATCTTCCTATTATGTGACATGAGCTTATACTCTGTTATACTCCAATAAGTGGAATATAAATATTTCTCTACGAATTCGGGGATTGTCACTTTGTTTTAAGGAAAATTTGAAAAATAGGCATTGGAAATGACGTTAGAGACGCATTTTTTTGACTCAAAAAAAGTAGAACTCAGAACCGCTTGTTACATAAAATTACCAGAGTCCAGACGTCAACTGAACTGTCAAGTGTCAAATGTCTTTATTATTTTCGAATTTCGCCGTCTCTGCGTTGTGCGAATGTCAAATCGAATCAAAGTGTAAATTACTTTTTTAATTTTTTTATATTAATATTAATAAAGTTCATTTGAACTTTATAGGATCTATAAAAAAAACAGAAAGCTGAACAGTATCACTAGTCTAAAACAGGTAAAGTTATCACATTACTATATATAAACGTAACATGTGAAACGTGAAGTGTACTGGAAACCAATTTTATCAATGTTTTTTTTTTTTTTTTTTTTTTTTTTTTTTATTATAAAATAAATTACCTTAAACAATACACATCTCTATCTAGTCCCAAAGTAAGCATATAGAGTAGCTTGTGTTATGGGTGCTAAGATAGTTGATATTATAATATTAATATACAATTATATACTACATATAAATACTTATATATAATGTATAAATACACAGACACTGGAAAACACTCATGCTCATCACACAAATATTTTCCAGTTGTGGGAATCGAACCCACGGCCGTGGATGCAGAGAGGCAGGGTCACTACCCATTGCGCCACGCGGCCGTCAAATGTTATGACCACAAACGGCTAAAAAAATGTTAGTTTAGTAGACGATGATGGTAGTTTTTTTTTCTTTTCCATAGGGAAAATGCAAAGGCACTCCACCTTACAGCCATTCCATAACGAAAATTGTTATTAAAATGAAGTTTCTAGGGTTTAGGCGTCTTGTTTTTAAGTTTATTAGTTATAAAACAATATAATATTAAGCATGTCTTATTTCTAAACAATGAGAGGCTTGGATTTGGCTTAACAATTTATTCTTATCAGTCGTAAAACGATGTAATTTATAAGTTTATGCCACTAAAAAAACCCTTTTGTGTTTTAACAATATAACTGATTGAATGTTGATTTTATCACGGTTCATATGGCTAAGCAACTTGTGCAAAACAATTTTCCATACTTTTAAATTCATCGATAGTGACATTATCCGCATTGCTCTAATAGCGATTGCTACACAAACTCGCGAAACAAAAATCATACTTTGACGTTGACAGGATGTAATAAGCAGGCCCTCCCAACCGTAGAATAAAAAATGAGAATCCTCCATCCTTTACTAACAAAAGAGAGAGATATCTCCATCCTTCTTCTTGTTATGGGCTGTAGTAGGTGGTGGCCATGCCTATCTCTTTCACCTGTACACTTAAATAAACTTACACACTGTTACAATTCTAAGTATCGAAGAACTGATGTGATTGGTCAAATTTACACAAAGAAAAATAATAGCTTTTATGAATGAAAGCGAAATGTGTTTATACCACGTGTGTAAGATTGTTTTGAATTTGTTGCCTCGTGCCTGCGCCGCCATTGTAATTTTACTGCGAAAGATTGGTTTTGACTTTTCAATAATTGAAATCATTGAAATTCGCATGAGCGCCGCTGGAATTACTAATAATAAGGATAAATCTTTCTTGTTAATTAATTATCTTCACTATTTAAATAAATTTTGATTAATAAAATAGATATACAATGTAGTTCGATTCGTGCTTGGTTATTGATAAAAGTAATTTTGTTTTAAATGTGTTATTCCCAAGTGTAAAACGCGATCAAATTACGTGCTGTACCTTTTACTGATAGTGATAACACTAGATGGGAGGCATGGTTCATCAATTGTCCAATATTACGGAAATATACTCGTAGGCAGTTAGAAAACGTTAAAATTTGTGAAAACCACTTTCTACCCAGGTATGTAATTATCATAGATTGACAAAGGATGCTATTCCTACTTTAAATTTAGAAATTACACTATCTACTCCTAATCAACCCCTTCAATCTGATCCAAATACTATTTCACCACCATCTGTAATTTCAAAATTTCTAGATTTTTTTCCATTCATTGTAATGAATTCCTGTACAATAGTTGACCATATTCCATCTACTTTTACATTACATACAGACAGACATCTTCAAACCCATTAAATTTCAGAGAGTCAGTCTGACAGTGGTAAAAAACAGTTTTCAATATTGTCTCCGGTCAATGTTATTGAAAATTCCAATTTACAAACTGAAGTTGAGTCTACTTTACAGACTTCAACTGCGAGTCAAGCTGATTCCATACCTGCTAATTGTGAGTCTGCTTTAGAAAACATACCAGTGCACGTTAGGTCATATAACAGACTCAAATCATGTAGAAAGCTAGATTTTGTTCATAGAGTTCCGGAAGATAAGTTTGAAACTCTTCGTAAGAAAAATTCACGTCAAGCTAATAATAATCATTAAAGAAACAACTAAAAAATAAAACTCTACTTAACAGATTAAAGGCTAAATATCAATCTTTAACTAAATTAAAACTTTTTGTATCAAAGTATCCCCTGTTAAGTCATTTTGAAAAGGTATTAGTAGACTCACAATTAAGATTATCTGGTGTTAAATTCAGAGGTGCTAGATATATCTACCAATGATGAAAAAATTTTTGCACTTTCCTTATCTAAAATTAGTCCAAAATGTTATACTTTCATACAGGTGTTATTCAAGGTTTTGAGGATATAGGAGGTGGTGTCAGAACAAATAATGTTGCTGATTAAGTTTTAGTTTTTATGCTGTGTGGGATATTTTCTTCTTGGAAACTACCTTTAGCTTTTTATTTTGTCCGAGATGGAATTAAAACTTTAAATTTAAAAAATATTATTAAAGAACTTCTTGATGCCATATTTAAATCAGGATATGGAGTGAGATGTACTGTCTCAGATCAAGGGTCTGCTAATGTTGCAGCAATAAATTCATTAATATCTGAGATTTACTTATTAACCGTAATAATAGTAATGATCCTGATAATGTCTTTTTTTATATATATAATAATAATAAAATATATCACATGTATGATGTACCACTGTACGTACAACGGCCAAACCTTAGTGGCCAAGTGCGGATAAGGCCCAGGAAGAAAAGAAAGAAAAAGAAAGTACCACATTTATTAAAATGTTTTCGAAACAATTTTCAGAAAAAAGACCTACTTATTGGTAATCAACGTGCACAGTGGTTCATCATTGAGGAGCTCTATGCTACAGATGGTGAAGCCGGACGTGCAAGAACCACAACCCTGACAGATAAACACATTAGACCAACTTCTTATGACAAGATGAAGGCAAGTTGTTTTAATCCCTTTTTAATACCTTTAAACAAGCATTCCTTGTGTATATACAAGCTGAATCTCTGAAAAAGTTCCAACAATTTAAATGAAATTTAATATGCAGGGGTTTCGGAGGTTTACTGTTAGTAGGTGCGCCAAAAAAAATTTGAACAAAGCTCACAGAGATATTCATATAATGCACAAGTATGAGACAAATATTTTAGCATTCCATGGATTCATGGTGATCCTCTCGCACCTACTATGGTGTACAGATACCGACTAACTACATAGCCATTTTTAGTCAATTCATTTGTTATACTACAGCCTTTCTTAATGAGTACTGTTTACCAACAAATAAATTAGAAATGAAGGTAGATAACACATGTCTTTTTATAACTTATTTATTTTAAATTATGTATGGTTTGTTTATAAAATGTTATATAAAATATATTTACCATATCTGATTGTTCTATGGTAATTAATCAAATTTATTTTCATTAATTTAAGAGCAAGTTAATTATAATTATTACTAGCGGACACCCGCAACTTCGTCCGTGTGAAAATCGAAACACACTTTCAACCCTTTCGCCACTTCTATGTATATTTTCATATGTTTTATATCACACCATCACACTTCACGAAGATTTTGTGTGTAAGTGTGTAAGTATGTTGTTGTATGATGATGAAGATTAAGGACAGTTAATGGAATTCCTCAACAGTTTTAAGTAGCTACTTTGTGATTGGGTTTGATTAATTTGTATTGATGAGGAGTTTTCACCTAGATGGGTTGTGACTGTCATTAGGGGTCTGGTTAGGAATACGAAAGACACTTAACGGAACTCTTCAACGATTTACAGTAGCTACCTTTTGTTAGGAATTTAAGTTGTGTAATCATGTCATCTCTTTTTATTTTTATTTATTTATTTTATAACAATATTTATATTAGATATAATAACATCACCATTAGGTAATGACCAGGATTTCTCTCTGGGGCACGCAGGTCTGAGTCTGACACCACCAAGTATCTCCTGCTACTAAAATTTCTCTTAACAAGTTCAGTGCCACATCACACGACGTCGCGTGAAACGGCCTTCTACGCTGAGGCCGGTAACGCGACGTCGCGTGTCAAACTTGATATTCGTGTTTCTACACCTACTAAAATTGTCAGTTCACCAGAAAACATGTTGAAGTACGTCATTTTATTTGGACGGTGTTATGCTGTTATGTATCAAGCCACAAAATGTGCGAAATTGAACTTTGAATGCAGTTTAGTTCAAAATTTCATTAAGAACACCACCGTATTATTATAATAATATTGTCTTCTATACTTTTTCATATTTTGGTTACATTGGTACATTATTGCAATCTAATCAGATGGTTATATAATTCACAATCAAACTATTGTATTTAGCGTTTATGTGATATACTGCATTGGATGTAAAGGAAAATAATCTATTGCGCTATTCCTATTTTTGCCTTAATGTACTATCCCTCCTTGATACCTACACATAATTTGTTTTTAAATACAACCGACTTTAAAACTTTAACGTACCCACGCAACTAAAAAGGGAAAAATAACATTATAATAATTTCTACCTATTGATCACTTTGAAATCGGTGTCAAGCCTGTGATCTATTAATTCAAGGCGTATCGTAAAGATTTTTGTCTCAGACATTCTTTTTGTCATTCATGTGGTTTTTTCATAAACGAAAAAAACGAACAAAGTGATTCATAGGTAGAAAATATTATAATGTTATTTTTCAGTTTCGTGGGAACGTTAAAGTTTTGAAGTCGAATCTACTCAGCATTAGAATTAAAATCTACGAGTTATCAATAAATACTCTGTGAATCTTTACTTTCTAAACATACTAATATTATACAGGTAAAGTTTGTGGGATTGTAAGGGTTAATCTCTGGATCTACTTAACCGATATTCAAAATTCTTTTAACACTATAAAGCCTCGTTATTTGTGAGTGTTAAATGCTATAATTTATCTCCGTATTCTCACGGGAACGGGAATTACGCGGGTGAAACCGCGGGGCTAGTCTATACTCTATAATATTGTAAAAAGGTAAAATTTGTGAGGTTTTAGAGGGTAGACTCTGGATCTACTGAACTGAATTTAAATATTCTGTTAATAATAGAAAAGTACATTATTTATTAGTATTATAAGCTATATTTTATCCCCATACTCCGAGGAGAAAACCGCAGAGCGTCTGCTAAAAAATGTTTGAGGAATTGTAAGGGGTTATCTCTGGATCTACTAAACCGATTTTGAATATTTTTTTACCAATAAAAAGCTACGTCATTTGCGAGTGTCGTAGGCTATTCTATCCACATATTTCTCGGAAACGGGAACTACGCGAGTAAAATCGCGGGGCGTCTTTTCAAATATTATAATGAGGTAAAGGTATTGTAGGGGTAATCTCTGGATGTACAGCACCGATTTTGAAAAATTTTTATACCACTAGAAAGCCACGTTATCTGTGAGTGCCTTAAACTATATATTCTCCTCATACTCTTAAGGAAACGGGCATTACATGACTGAAACCGCGGGGCCTCTACTAAAATACTATAAAAAGGTAAAGTTTTGGGTATTGTAGGGGGTAATCGCTTGATCTACTACACCGATTATGAAAATTATTTTAACATACTAGAAAGCTCCATTATTTGTTAGTTTTACAGGCTTCATATTCCCACGGAAAAGAGAATTACGCGGGTGAACCTGCGAGACGTCGGCTAATGATGAATATATCACCCCTATTTTCTCACCCTTAGGGTAGTAACTTTTTTTTAAAACTAATATGAGACTAATTTTGAAGTCATATCTTATAAAAGAAAAATTATTAAAATCTGACTATAATATAAAAAGTTATTCGTGGGTTTACTTTACAATTAATGGGTAGGTATACATTCAATTAGGGTTAGATTTTTTTTCGTATTTGAAATTTATATGGGACCTAATTCGAAATATATTTTTTTTCATTATATTTCCTTTCTAACAAAACAAAATTATCAAAACGGACTGCTCAGGATTGTGATGTTTGGAAGTCCCTACAAAAGGCCTATGTCCTACAGTGGACGTCCATCGGCTGATATGATGATGACGATGATGATAAATTTGGAAAAAAATCCAACTCTATGGTTAGGAAAACAGGGGAAGATTGAGTGTATACCCATTAATTGTAAAGTAAAACTACGCAGAACTTTCTTATAGTGAAGTAGATTTTGATTTTTGATTTGGCTAGGCATTTCACCCAAGCACATAAAACGCGCTGCCTTGGCCCACGCGCCTAATTATACCCCGGCCTTCGGCCGGGGGTTTGTGGTAGGGCCCCCGACCGTGGTCGCCGCATTATACCCAAGCACATAAAAAGCGCAAAATCCAGCCGCGCACCGAATAGCTCAAAGCAAAAGCGGGACCGGAGCGGAAAAATAGCTCACAACGCGTTCTGGTCACAATAAAACATCAAATGTCGGTCTGTCTGTCTGTGTGTATGTTCGTTATAGGAACAAAAACTGCTCAACGGATTTTAACGAAACTTGGTACAATTATTCTTCATACTCCTAGATATAGTATACTTTCATCACACTACGATCAATAGGAGCAGAGTAGTGAAGGGTAAACGTATGTAGGGAAAACGGGAGAAGTTACTCCCGTTTTCGTAAGAAGAGGTTTAAGGGCGGACGAAGTCGCGGCCATCCGCTAGTCTTCTAAAATAGTAGATTGTTATACAAGGGGCTAAAAAGACCCATTATATACGAGGTATTTTTACGCCTAAATAGAAACCGAGTTTATAATGGGTTTAGCCCCATGTGTTACACTCTGCTTTTCACTACGATTGCGAGAAAATAAAATAGTTTAGTACATGTTCAATGATTTATTTTAATTGAAAATTAAATGTACAAAGTCTACAATTTTGGATATTAAGGACAATGCTTTTACTCGGTAACATAATTTCCGACTACTGTGAAGATGAATAATGAGTATGTGAGGTAAACGTGGGAGATAATAGTTTAAAAAACTCCTTTCGTAAGTGAATCCATTCGTTGTTGTTTTCTCCACTTATTAAATTTTTCGTAGGTATTCGTAGGTATCGTAGGAAAGTATTTAAGTAAATGCGTTTCGACTTTGATGGTAACAGATTGAAGATTTCATCCATCTCCAAATTAAGATCACCATTCTCACTAGATGAAAACAACAATAACAATTATTGTTGAAAAATATGTAAGTTACGGTCACAAATTTACAATGAATTTCTGTAAAAAATCAAGTGTGTATTATTCACGCCAATTGTTTTTTTAAATTCCCGCTTTTTAATTTTATTTTTTTCACATGAGAAAAAGGCAAAGGTATTACACCGTAAAGGATGTCCCATGTCTTCAAATCTCGCTACATTCGCAACTCAATAAAAATGAAATAAAAAAATAAACGCATTCCACAGACAAGAACGGTGCATTTTATTCCAATTTAAAGTTTTTTATTCATTTTTCAAAACAATCGGGGCCTTACCTATAATGATTCTATTTTCGAATAAAACCTCCTCCGTTTTATAGTAGGCTAGTACTTAGCTAGTACTCGTAACAGACAAGAATTAAAAAAACAAAATTACTTTAGCCTCTAGAGGCTAATATGCTTGTTTAGCCCCGCTGTGGAGAGGTAATATGACAGTGTTTTTGAGCAAGAGTAGTGAAAAATACTTTATTAAAGTTTATTTTTTACTAATAGTAATGTGGCAATACGTTAAAAACACGAATCACGCGTCTTCGCGTGATGAATATATATTTAAAAATGTATAACCTTATGTATTATTTTACCGAAGATTCAATATAAAAGTATTATTAGAACAAAAAAATGCAAATTAACGGCTTTTTAAGCAACTATAAAAAAAGGAGGAGGTTCTCAATTCGACACTTGTTTTTTCATAACCAATTTTAAAAATTCTTCTTTTGTTAAAAGATTATAGTTCCAGATTGGTTCCATTAAATTTTAATGACAATCGGTTTAGTAATTTTGTGTTGAAATGAAAATAACGAATTTTCCCGTACTGTGGCGCTTTCGTTCACTATGCTAAAACACACACTAAAGACAGAAAAATGAAATCTTTGTAACAAAAAACTTTAACCGACTAAAAATAAAAAGGGAAAAATAACATCGTATGTGCTACCTTCAGAGGGACTAGTGGCAGTTTGATACTGTGACGGTCGCGTTAGCGTAAATGCGAATTTATGAGGAATTGAAACAGCGCCATCTATAGGTACTACTGCACTGTTTCAATTCCATATAAATTAGCATTTACGTTATCATTTTGAAGGCAGTACCAACACAGTAATTCAGTAACTTAAGCTGATTAAATCATATCAATCAAGTTTTAGGATTTAAAAGAAACGGCTTTGATTATTATGTCACTCACTTGCCACCGCCTTCAAAGTAATCTGAAGGTAGCACAAACTATGTTATTTTTCGCTTTTAAGTTTTTTTTTGTTATTTTGAAGTCGTTTTGTTAAAAAGATTTTATTAATGTTGGCCATTTAGGTAATTCCAAGATTTTGGTTTGGCAATGAGGCAAAACTTGAACCTAGTACCTCGTGATCCGCACGGGCTAAGCACTGGACCAACGAGACAATAACTATTATGTTATTCATACTATTGTACAGTGTTAAATGTTCAATTTTTAACCAAATTTCATTTTACATTACAGGTCAACCATGCAGAAGTATTCAGCAACACAGTCTACATCTCTCTATCGATGCATTTGAAGACATGCGAACGATTTAGAATGGACCATAATTATAGTGTCCCACCTATTAACATTGATAATGGCTTTTTCACTGCTGAAATAATATTATTCATGAACAATTTGTTTGATAGCCTTAATGGTGGTGGTCATAAATGTACCAGTTTACGTAATGCTTTATCTTTAGAATCAGATCACTTTCAGTTTTGGAATGAAGCAGTGAAAAAACTACAATCAATGAAATTTGATGCTATAGACGCAAGAAAAATGAGGCCAATTTCATTACGTAACTTTTGTCACGATATAAAAACCGTAAAGATTTTAAAACATTTCAGGCGTTAACTTCTTGAGTCTTCAGCAATTAAACCAGGATCCCCTGGAATTTTTTTCACAAATCAGAGGTCATGGTGGCTCTAATACACACCCAGATTGTCACAATTTTATTTCGTCATTTAAGACATTGTTAATTAATGATATGACATCTGATAGTTCTATATATGCAAATTGTTCTCTCGCGATAAAGATAAAATGCTTGGTTCTCTCAGGAGTTTAATTAATAGACCAAAAATAGATATTCAATGTATTGATTACACATCTCAACATCAAAATTTAGATTTCTTAGATACTTGTATTCCTTCCGAAAACGTTTTTCAAACTCAAGCTGTGTTTTTGCAGGTGCAATTTGCAGATATTTATTTTCAAAACTAGATAGTGCAGACTGCCAAAGTTGTAAAAATGCACTATTGTCTGATGTAAATGAACCATTTCACTCTTTAATTGAATCCAGAGAATATAATGCAAGTACCAGAATTTTTTATCATCCGTCTCGTAATCTTTTGAGTCTTGTATGACAATTTATTTATTTAATTGAAGAAATATAGCCAAAAATTTGTAACGTTTACATTTACACAGATTTAATTAACGTATTTAAAAAACGGCTCGATACTTCTTTCTTATCTTGTGACAAGCATAAATTGGATTTTTTTAACGCTTTTTGGTTGTTTGTCATTAGAATGCAAGTCAGACAATTGTGTATTAATTTTAATAGGAAGATGCACAATGTAGATAACTAGAAAGAAAGGAAAGGAAATGGAAGATATGCTTAAAAATAAAGTAAGTTAAGGTGCTAGCTATAGATCTACACACCACCAAAGTCAGTAATTTTTTCATACCGTATGTTTATATTCATATTTTCTTAACTTGGAATTTAAATTAAAGATTATTTTTCATGCTATTTATCAGTCTTTCAAATTTCCATTTTTAATTCTTTCAAACTATTACTTTTGTAAGAGTAAGTTATTAGGTATTTGTATTCTATTATTATATTTATTTTTTGATAGACTATTATTATAGATTTTTGTTTGTTAAGAGTTAACTCAAAAACTTACACTACTGATTTTAGAAATCCACTCTTTACTAGAAAGCTACATCTGTAACATATACAGGGTGCTCGGGAGTATTTCCTATAACTTCAAGGTGTCGACGAGTCCACATAAAGGAACCGAACTGCATAACTAATATTTTTTTTAACTAATAAATAAAATCTTTTTATGTCTTCAAACATTAAAATACGTAAAACTTGGCTACGTCATAATTATAAATATGTATTAATGTATTATGTACGTCATTATATAAATTTATTATTATGTATTAATTTTCGTTAAAGAGTAACCCTAGAGTTATAGGAAATACTGCCAAGCACCCATTATAATCAAAACTACTATTCCGGTAAAACCATGGTCAAGTCTGCTAGTAATATACATATAATTAAGTATAAGTCCTAACAAATTTGTGCCTCCTGTGATATCCTGTCCTTGTTGTACTTTTAATTAGAAATCTTGCCCTTTGTATTACATTCTAATGTATATTGTAAAAAAAATGCTAAATTTGTAAAAAAAAATGTTTAATACTGAAACAATATGGGATTTCACAGTATTGTACGTGCTTTGTGTTTTTATTGTTTTTAAAACTATAATTTTGCAAAACTCACAATCTTTGTTTTGTATGACAATAAATTACATAATTTTAATTAGGTTTTAGGTAACCTTACTTACACTTACTTATTTTTATTATAATGGTCTCTGATCCGGCATTAGAAATATATACCCTCATATGTTTTTAGTGATGATAAATAATATTTACAGAGACACATTATAAAGAGGTTGCCTATTATACTTAAGTTAAAATGATTGTTTTATAATTAATAATTTACAAGGTCAAGTAAAAAAAAAATAGTAAAGAACTAAGAATATTATGTTGATTCTGTTACACTGTTCTGTCTCAAATTTATTTGTTTATTGAATCCTCATAATGTTATAGAAAAACAATATGTAATTGATTTTCCACCAGCCTAAAATTTGTATGTACACAATATTTGTAATTTTGGGGATTGTGAATGATAATTACAATTGTAAATAATGTTTTTTTTTAAAGAGCAACCACTGAGTTTCTTGCCGGCTCTTCTGCCTTCCGAACCGGTGGTAGAGTCACTACACAATTAACAGACAATAACAAAATAAATAGATTTAAATATATTAAAGGCTTTTCTTTTCCTTAAAATCTAACAAGTAAATATAAATTTAGGTGCACTAGTAGTGTAAGAGAAAACCGGAAATTTCTAAAATCGGTACATTAAAAAATCTTCAACAAGTGTGTGTGTTCAGCACTAATTTCTCTAATTACGATTTTTGCACATCCCTAATTTTACTACGATTTATATGCATGTGTTGAATTAGAAAGAGATAGGACTTTCCCCCCACATTTAATTTTTTCCCAAGTGTAAAAGAGAGGTCCGAGAAATTTATGAATGACATTTTTATACACACATACAAAATTTCTAACCAGCACAAAGCTTTGTTCTGAGTCAGAGGTCTGCTTCATTTGTGGTCTGTGGTAATAAGAGATTGAAATCGGCATTTTGCAATTGAGCTACTGATCTTATTTCGTGTTCCCTCTAAGAGGTGGTGCAGACTACAGTGAGCCCAAAGACTTAAAGACTTACAGTATCAGTTGAGGACTATTGTATTCGTGACGAAAAACTACACACTAATAATGCGGTGCTGCGCGCCTTTCTGCGAAAATACTTCAGACAAAGTGTCGACATACGAGAGAACAGGAATTACCTTTCATGCGTGAGTAGAATTATTTATCTCGTGAATTTCGGCCACAGCCGTCAACCTCACAGACAACTCTTTGTTAACCAGTTTTATTATGTTTATTAAGATCTGCAAGCTATCGTAAAGATTACCTAGTAGAAGTTTTGCTACAACTATGATCTACTCACAATATAAACCAAGTGTGGAAAAGGCCTAGGAAAGAAGAAGAACTATGACCTTGTCTCACGCTCTGTGTACTGATTGACTGTTTTATTGCTTTCTTTTCTTGGCTCCAGTTAATATAATTACATTTTGTAAGCCATGTGCATTAAATTTTTTATCAATTTGTTGATTAAACCTAAATCTTAGTAGAATAGAGATAAATCACAATTGATTAATTACAAGTATAAGCTTACAAGGAATTCATCAATTGCGTGCTAAGTTTTTAGCATATTACATGAACTATACATAAATATATTATAGTTGTGTATATGTGTGTAGGTATACTTTTGTATACCATGAATGTTGTTTTATAGAGTACCCAGTGAAGACAATCTCCGTACTGCTTGGCTCAGAGCCCTCGGCACACAAGACCATCACCTGCCCGACCCTGCTGTGGTCTGCTCCCAGCACTTTCTGGATGACGACTTTTGTACAACAGAGAGTTGTGTGAGGCAGATTCACTCTCATGCTATTCCTTCAACAGTGCAGGTCAGTTTGTTGTGTTTTTATTTGTGAATTTAGAAGAAGAAGAAGAAGAAGAAATACTTTATTGCACACAAAAATACAATTATAAATTGAAACATTAAAAACATAAATTAAACTTAGCATGCAAAGGCGGCCATATTACTATAAGTAATCTCTACCAGGCAACCCCTGACGAGAGAACTTGCGAAGAAAGAGCGGGAAGGTGCAATAAATTATATGTAATTATATATATATAAATAATTAAAAAAAAATAATTAAAGAAAAATGAAATTTTAATTCAACAACAAATAATGTTGTTTCAAACGAAACTTAAAAATGGCAAGTGAATTACTGGCACAGACAAAAGACGGCAAATTATTCCACATTTTGACAGCCTCACAAGTAAAAGACTTGCTAAAAACTTTGTCTTAGAACAAGGTAGGACCAAACGGTTATCACTTCGAGAACGTAGATTGAGAAGATCAATTTCCGATGTAAAGCGGAAACGATCTTTCAAGTAGGAAGGTAACAGAGGGTTATAAAGGATAGAAAACAAGAGGCAAAGAAGATGGAACTGACGGCGAAATCGTATTGGTAACCATTTAAGACGAGCACGATACTCGGAAATGTGATCAAATTTACGCAAACCATATATATAGCGAATGCATAAATTTTGAAGGCGTTCGAGTTTGTCGAACTGTGCATCAGTTAGGTCTGGGTAACAAGAATCAGCATAATCCAATAACGGAAGAAGAAGAGACTGAGCTAAGGATATTTTGGTTTTAATTGGAAGGAAATTTTTAAATCTATTTAAAGACCTAACCGAAGCAAAAATTTTACGACTTACCTCTCCCACTTGAGATGACCAAGACAGTGTTTCATCAATAAATAGACCAAGGTTTTTGACACAAGTGCTAAATTGTAAATCTGTATTATTAAAACGAACAGGTGGCAAGGAGTTTATGCTTACTTTAGCCAACTGTATACGGCTGCCAATCACTATCACTTTTGACTTAAGTGGATTTATGAACGCCCCGTTCATAAATTACGTGAGATTTTTTAGGGGGGGAGGGGGTCGAGTCAAATCTCATCTAATCTTACGTTGGAGGGAGGGGGGGTCTCGGCAAATATCACGTAATTTTTTTTCTGAATGAAACAAAAAAAATATATACTATTTTGGTCAATTTAATCGCACCAGCTAAGCAAGCACGTATGTTCCGCAAAGTGCGGCCCTCACGGATTGTCACGAGACGAGCTAATGAGTTACTGTGCGCAAGTGCCAACGGCTTAGAGTGGGTAGATCAGAACGAAGTTGAAGGAGCAGATGATTTTACTGAAACTTCAGAAATTTCGAAAAAACACCTCACGTAATTTATGAACATGAACAACACCTAATCCATAAGAATGACTCCATGTATAAATCCGTTGTAACATATAGTTGTAGGTCATCTGCATAGAGATGAAAGGAAGAGGAAAGGTACGAAGTGACTGTATTAATAAAAATAGCAAAAAGAAGAGGAGAGAGAATACCACCTTGAGGAACCCCAGCTATAAGCGATGAATATGAGGAGATTTTATTGTTATTAAGCACACACTGCTGGCGTTCATTCAAGTAACCGTGGAACCAATTTAATGGAACTTGAGACATATTGAGGGATTTTAATATAGCAAGAAGGATGTCCAAGTCAACCGTATTAAAGGCATTACTAAAATCTAAAAGAACAAGAACAGACAGAAGTTGATTATCCATATTAGCCCGTAAATTGTCACAAACCTCAACAAGAGCGGTAACAGTGCTATGTCCACGTCTGAAACCCGATTGCAATGGATGAAGAATATGGTTATTGTTTAGAAAAGGGTTAAGCTGATGATGCACAATATGTTCCAGGGCTTTGGACAAGAATGGAAGGATGGATATTGGCCGATACTGAGATAAGGCAGTGGGATTTTTGACTTTAGGTATAGGTATAATGTGAGCTTTACGCCAGAATGCTGGAAATTGTCCAGAAGATAAGGAGAAATTAAAAATATGAGTAAGAACTGGCAACACAGAATCTAGAACTAATAAAATCATTTCCGGTTGATACCATCAAGACCAGTCGCATCTGACTTAATTGCCTGAATATGCTTTTTAACATCAATCATAGAAGGTAAAGAGCTAAGGTGAGATAATGTACAGGATTTTGCCTGAGGATCTATAAGCGACATAGTAGAAAAATGAATGTTGAGGGCATCAATATCAAGATTGCAAGAAACATCTGGACGTTGTCGGCCAATACCCAAAGCTCCCAAAAATTTCCAGACATCTGAACAGCTTTTGTTTTCGACGGAGGAGTGAATGTAACGACGCTGTGCATCCCTGCAAATTTTACTGCAGTGATTGCGAAGATGCTTATATTTAGCAAGATTACTATCGGAAAGAACATGTTTATACTTTGATTTAGCTGCATTGCGCTTCGCCATTAAGGCTCTAATATTCTCCGTCAACCAAGGAGCAGGAAGGTGTTTTAGCTTAATAGGACGAAGGGGAGCATGCTTGTCAAAAAGAACAGTTAAATTGGAATTGAAAATGGAAACTTTTTCATCAACGGAATCAGCACTAAGGATATAAATGAGTCGCATAAATCTATGTAATTAAGAGAAATTTAAATTAAGGAAGTGCCAAGATATACTTATAGCAGCATTACTCATATGCAAGCAGTAATGTAGAAGTAACTGTTGGTATATTTACAGATGTGCATGATATGCCTGGACACTGGCAGCAAGCTGTCTCTAATGAGTAAACACAAGTTGGAGGAGGCATATGAACAGCTAACTGGACTGTCTGTGAGTTGATAATCAAATTGTACTAATTGAAACTGTAAAGGGATATAAAACATAGGTCAACATTTGTCTCAGTTTTTCTTTTTATCACTCATAATTGTGTGCAGTTGTTTCAGTTGTGTCGTCGAGGAAACCTGAAGCAAACACTCTGTGTGCTGTGTGCTCAGAGATTGATTAACTTCAGTAGATTTAGAGACTTGAGCTTGAGAGCCCATTCACTGATGACAGACTTAGTTGAACAACATGAATTAGTGAGTACTCAGTATTAACTATTTCATTTATATTTAAACCTGAAATACATAATTATGTCTTGTTACCTTACTTGAGGAGTTGATTGTTTGGTGTTAACATTGACCTTGTTTCAGAATACTATACAACACAAAGAATTGATGAACTGCACAACTGCACATGTGAAGTGTAATTTGACACAAACAACATTAGGAGCTAACCATTGTGACTTGTACATAGATCACACTGATGAAGAGGAGCAGACAGCAGCAGAGGAATCTGTAGTGGGAGATGTTGCAACAGTTGTGGTGAAGAATGAAGGCAGTTCTGACTCCATGTCGAGTGATGATAACTTAGAATGGGCACAAGAAGATTATTGTGTATCCAAAGAGGAATACAACACAAGCATTAAGTTAGAAGAGGATCCACTAATGTTCCACAGGACAGGGAGTCAGAGGCTGCATTGTTCATCCTCTGACTCCCTGTCTCCTCCCCCGGCTGCAGGCTGCGCTCCGGCTGTAGGTGAGTGACAAGTGACATGCACTGAAACTGTTATCAATGCTAAAACTAGGGAGCCGGTCAAGATTCATTCGTTTGTTGTATAAAATTACAACAAAAAGTGGCATTGATTTGTATTTATATAGATTACTAGCGGACGCCCGCGACTTCGTCCGCGTAAATTTCGATGTCAACTTTACTACTACCCCTACTCTACCCTACCCCTACCCTACCCTACTCTATAACTTCTCTATCTTACTCCTACCCTTAGCAAAATCGGTCCAGCCCTTCGAGAGTGGTGCGATGGCCAAGGAAAATAGATACTTCTATGCTAATAATGTAAAGCGGTAAAGTTTGTGTGGTTGTAGGAGGTAATCTGTGGATCTACTGGACCGATTTGGAAAATTGTTTTACCAATAGAAAGCTACGTTATTTGCGAGTGTCATAGGCTATGTTTGATCCCCATATTCACACGGGAACGGGAACTATGTAAATGAAAGCGAAGGGCGTCATATAGCGGAATTTCTGCGTCTTTTAGAAATTTTGTAATATCTCCGAAACTATACTATGCACAAAAATTAAGGGAGCAGAAAAAAAATCCAAATTTTTGGGGGATTTTCAACAGGCTGTAACTTATTTACGCTTTACGCTTTTGTGCTTGCGCACGTGTATGTGTGTGGTTTTATCAGAGATTGAGACCCTGTGGTTCGTCACTTCCACACACACACACACACACACACACACATACATCTTCGGAGAGTGAGTTTGGAGTCACAAAATACTGTGGAACACACACATACACGTGCGTGAAAAAAAATCCAAATTTTTGGGGGATTTTCAACAGGCTGTAACTTATACAAAAATGGTCGTACAGCAAAAAAATAAAAAGCAAATTGTAGCTCTAAGTTTTTAGTTTTTGGATCTGAGTTTGAAATTTTTTTTTGAAAACATTTTTCGAGTAATCATAAGAAAACCACCGAAAAAAAAATTTTCGAAATTTTTTTGGTTTTTTTTTTAATCTACGGACGTGGAAAAAATTTTTTCGACTCAACCTCCATATGGACCGGATAGCTTGTTTATTCAGATTTAATTTCGTTTTTTTTAAATCTCGATACGAGCATTTCTCGCTGAGATATCGATGTTTGAATGGAAAAAGATCATTTTGTCTTTGATTACCAATATCTCAGCAACCAATGATCGCACAGAAATTTTGAGGTTGGTTTCAAAAACTTGAATAAACTCTCTACAAGGATTGGCAATTGAATTTTGAAAAAAAATTTTTTTTCAATCATTACATGAATTTGAAAAAGCATCCAAAAAAGGGCTTTTTGTCGTTTTTTGGAAAATCAAGCGCCCAATCAAAAATATTGCGGAAACCACTGACGTTAAGTGTGCCTTTTACTGTTCAATATACCCACAAAAACCCTACAAAGTTTCAATTCAATCCAGCCAACCGTTTTTTTTCCCACTTGATCGAATTTTTGAAAAAATTAAAGGAGCAAGAATTTCGCTCTGAAAATGTCATAATTTACGCTTTTGTGCTTGCGCACGTGTATGTGTGTGGTTTTATCAGAGATTGAGACCCTGTGGTTCGTCACTTCCACACACACACACACACACACACACACACATACATCTTCGGAGAGTGAGTTTGGAGTCACAAAATACTGTGGAACACACACATACACGTGCGCAAGCACAAAAGCGTAAATTATGACATTTTCAGAGCGAAAATCTTGCTCCTTTAATTTTTTCAAAAATTCGATCAAGTGAGAAAAAAAAAACGGTTGCCTGGATTGAATTGAAACTTTGTAGGGTTTTTGTGGGTATATTGAACAGTAAAAGGCACACTTAACGTCAGTGGTTTCCGCAATATTTTTGATTGGGCGCTTGATTTTCCAAAAAACGACAAAAAGCCCTTTTTTGGATGCTTTTTCAAATTCATGTAATGATTGAAAAAAAATTTTTTTTCAAAATTCAATTGCCAATCCTTGTAGAGAGTTTATTCAAGTTTTTGAAACTAACCTCAAAATTTCTGTGCGATCATTGGTTGCTGAGATATTGGTAATCAAAGACAAAATGATCTTTTTCCATTCAAACATCGATATCTCAGCGAGAAATGCTCGTATCGAGATTTAAAAAAAAACGAAATTAAATCTGAATAAACAAGCTATCCGGTCCATATGGAGGTTGAGTCGAAAAAATTTTTTCCACGTCCGTAGATTAAAAAAAAAAACCAAAAAAATTTCGAAAATTTTTTTTTCGGTGGTTTTCTTATGATTACTCGAAAAATATTTTCAAAAAAAAATTTTCAAACTCAGATCCAAAAACTAAACACTTAGAGCTACAATTTGCTTTTTATTTTTTTGCTGTACGACCATTTTTGTATAAGTTACAGCCTGTTGAAAATCCCCCAAAAATTTGGATTTTTTTTCTGCTCCCTTAATTTTTGTGCATAGTATATTTAACTAATTAACATACTGTAAAGGGCAAATCTTATCTCCATAATATCCTTGTGATTATTAAATAATTTATTTTAATAAGGATTAAAGTTTAGTTGTATAAATAATGACGTAAACCTAAGTATATAAAATTAATAATTTTTATACTATATCTGCTAATATATAGAAGATAGATATATGGTGTCGCGGACTTTTTTGTAGAACTTTTAACGATACATAAAGCCTCCATACATTAATTTAAATTTTACGCAATAGTTAAGGCAGCGCATGCGAATAAGTCTGTTTAAGAGGATTTTCGGTCCGACCTGTATGACAAAAACTGTGATAAATCGGCTAATATATATGATACCTATATAAAATAAAATAAAATTTTTGAAATCGGACCAGTAGTTCCGAAGATTACCCCATTTAAAGAATGTTACAAACTTACAAACTTTACCTCTTTATAATATTAGTATAGATAAAGAGGTAATGTTTGTAAGTTTGTTACAATAAGCTAGTTGACACGTTCTACTAGATTGAAAAAAATTGTTTGTCGGACTCAATTGTAAGAAGAATGTATTGTTTCAGTCGCTCCACTGTCCGCGAGACTTGCGGCAAACGACGAGAGCAAAGTGCAGGCAACTGAAGAAGCAGGTGCGATCCTGACAAGCCAACAAATCCTTGAAACTGACATTGACGAACTGGACAACCGATCGTCTCATAGCGGCACCAAACTGTACACAGATATATATAGATTGACAAACTGTGTAGTACAGTTATATGATATTTTCAAGAAACCCAAGTTAACTGTACAAGATAAGAATCCAAGCGTGAGAACCCACACTGGTGCAAAGCCTTACTCTTATGAGATGTGCAATTATAAGACTGCCCGCTCAGGCAATTTTATTAGTCACATGAGAATACACACTGGTGAAAAGCCTTACTCTTGTGAGATGTGCAATTATAAGACTGCCCACTCAGGCAATTTTGTTAGTCACATGAGAACACACACTGGTGAAAAGCCATTTTCCTGTGAGATATGCAGTTTTAAATGTGCACGAAAAAATAATTTAACAAGACACAACATGACCCACACTGGTGAAAAGCCATTTGCCTGTAAGATATGTAGTTATAAATTTGCACAAAAAAATCATTTATTACAGCATATGAAAATCCACACTGGTGAAAAGCCATTTTGCTGTGACATATGCAACTATAAATTTTCACAAAAACATAATTTAGTGAAACATATGAGAACCCACAAGAGTAGCTGTGTGAAATAATAGAGCCATGTATATTCATGTGTGCGTGAGATGTGCATGTAGGCGTGCTCGTCAAAGGACAATGCTCAGCGCCACACGCCTGCAGTTCAATGTCCTCATGTTTTCCAGAGCCTAAGGTTGCATGGTAGTAGCGCTTCTAAGTTATTCTGTTTTAGGGTTCATTTACACGAGCGACACCTCTACCAACGACCGCAGTCGGCGACGGCTCGGCGGCAGCCAACGGTACTCGAGTGCAGTCGGCGACGTCTCGGCGGCAGCCAACACTTGTGTTAGATTTTTAATTATTTAATAATTATAAATACATAAGGCAACATATAAAAACTCCTTCCAGATAAATATTTTAATCTGTACTGTTTATTAATGATTATGGTTTTATTCTGAGGTTTGGTTGGGTATGGTTGTCTATGTAAAGATGATGACATGTTAAGTTAAATTTAATTAATGTATTAACCATCTACTAAAGTAACGTTTTGTTTAAGAATGTGTAATAAGTTATTTGGAATACAGTTTAATCATTCCAGCTTGTTATTTTATTCCTATTTTATCACTTGTATTTTAAATTTTGTGATCTGCAAATAAACTGTTAATTTGTATGTATAATATCGTCATCAACCCATATTCGGCTCACTGCTGAGCTCGAGTCTCCTCTCAGAATGAGAGGGGTTAGGCCAATAGTCTACCACGCTGGCCCAAGCGGATTGGCAGACTTCACACACGCAGAGAATTAAGATAATTCTCTGGTATGCAGGTTTCCTCACGATGTTTTCCTTCACCGATTGAGACACATGATATTCAATTTCTTAAAATGCACACAACTTAAAAGTTGGAGGTGCATGCCCCGGACCGGATTCGAACCCACACCCTCCGGAATCGGAGGCAGAGGTCATATCCACTGGGCTATCACGGCTCTATGTGTATAATATACATACAAATAAATGATTTGTAATTTTGCATGTAACGAATAAATGAAAAACTATTGAGGTTATTTTAAAAAAAAATCTTTCACTTACATCCCTGATAAGGGAGTAATGTATTTTATACCTGTGGCGTGCTCTGGGTTTTAGATTAAGGTAGGCATTTTACGTACAATATGTACTTAAAATGCCTACCTTACAACCTTACCTTACCTACAAACTAGAAAATTCCATTTCCTGTACAGGTTCGCAATGAATTCTCAGGGTAGGCAACACAGGTAATTGACGGTGTCGTAGCCGCTACAAATACAAAATTCCAAAAACGAATACATTCTCGAGTCAGTACGGCACAGACCGTCGGATCAAAAAAAAAATCGCAGTCGGAAAAATGGCATACTCTAAAAAATGTTTACAAAAATAAACAAATAAGATTGAGTATTTTTTTATTGATTATTATATTAATTTATGTGATTGTTGTTAGTGGTAAATTTTGAAATAGAAATTATAAAAAAAGTTTGTATATGCAGATGTCAAGGAGACGCGTGACATTTACGGGTTTCAGCGGCTTCACCACGCGGCTTGTAAAAAAATATTTCACGTACAGAATTGACCGACTACAGATTTATAGATATACTACAGTATAGATTGGTACAAGTACATGGGAATGATATATGGAATCTACTACGACGCGAACTAAAAAAGTAGTCTAGGAGCAACCGCATCTATTATAATCATCTATTATAATGCATCTTTCATATTTAAAAAAAAATCTCGTTTTATAGATTTTTTTATTTCCTCTAAATCGGTTCAGTAGTTAAGCCGCGAAAAGGTAATAGACAAACAGATATACTTATAAAATAACTGTGATAGCCCAGTGGATATGACCTTTGCCTCCGATTCCGGAGGGTGTGGGTTCGAATCCGGTCCGGGGCATGCACCTCCAACTTTTCAGTTGTGTGCATTTTAAGAAATTAAATATCACGTGTCTCAAACGGTGAAGGAAAACATCGTGAGGAAACCTGCATACCAGAGAATTATTTAATTCTCTGCGTGTGTGAAGTCTGTCAATCCGCATTGGGCCAGCGTGGTGGACTATTGGCCTAACCCCTATCATTATGAGAGGAGACTCGAGCTCAGCAGTGAGCCGAATATGGGTTAATAACAACGATATGCTTACTGTTGCGTTTCGAATATTACTGTGGATGGAAACTTTGTATTTCATTTAATCCTACTAATATTATAAACGCGAAAGTTTGTATGGATGTTTGTTACTCTTTAACGCCGCTACTACTGAAGCTGAAACTTTTAATGGAAATAGATTTTACTCTTGATTAACACATAGGCTACTTTAAATCCCGGAAAATCCATGCTTCCCAAAGGAATTCGTGAAAAACATTCAAGTTTCACGCGGACGAAGTCGCGGGCGTCCGCTAGTCATACATACGAATTATTTAGTAAATTCAAATTAAAAAAATTATGTCGAGTAGGCTTAGTTTACTTACGACGTTTCAAAACGTGAAATCTATCTGTTTGTAATAACCAACAAACAAATTAAAAATGAGGGTATAAATCACTAGTCATTTCACACCTAATAATAATTATAATTAACTTGTTCTTATAGTAATGAAAATAAATTTAATTAATAAGCTTAGAACAATTAGATATGGTTAAAATATTTTATGTAACGTTTTATAAGCAAACCATAAGTAATAAAATAAATAAGTTATGAAATGACATGCGTTTTCTAGCTTAATTTCTAATTTCTTTGTTGGTAAACAGTATTCATCAATAAAGGCTGGAGTATAATAATGCAATTTACTAAATAAAAGACAGTTAATTTAAATGAAATTTATTTCGTTATCAACCCATATACGGCTCACTGCTGAGCTCGAGTCTCCTCTCAGAATGAGAGGGGTTAGGCCAATAGTCAACCACGCTGGCCCAATGCGGATTGGCAGACTTCACACACGCAGAGAATTAAGAAATTCTCTGGCGTGCAGGTTTCCTCACGATGTTTTCCTTCACCGTTTGAGACACGTGATTATTTAATTTCTTAAAATGCACACAACTGAAAAGTTGGAGGTGCATGCCCCGGACGGGATTCGAACCCACACCCTCCAGAATTGGAGGGAGAGGTCATATCCACTGGGCTATCACGTATCAAAATTTTATTTACTTAAACAATATTTTCCCTCTTACATAGGTCACACGGAAAACGAATTGTCAGAAGTAGGTACTGTTTTTTTCTCGTTTATGGAAAATGATCACTTCTTTTACATAATTTGTATCCCATATGTTTTAAATATGACCTACATTCCCATCACTGTATTAGGAGTGGGTGCGACAATAGACCACCACCGCTCGGTAATGAATCCGGCTTTATTACCACTGAACTATTGTGGCTCTTTTTGTCAGTCCGTCAGTCAAGACAGAGCACAAATACAAGAAAAAATCTCAAAACTATTTATAATTAAATCTTGAAAAACAGGTGGTCTGAAATTCAAGACTGCTATGGACCTGCCATTGCAAAAGTTCAAGCAATGTGTATAAAAACATTTACTTAGTCGAGGTTACTACACCATTGATGAGTTCCTTAATGATAGATGCTTGGAGGCCATTGGATCAGCTTCCACCTTCACACAGGAAGTAAAACTAGAAATTGTAATGTTGTCATCAATTAAATTATAATATTGTATAATTTTTTTTTCAAAAGAGCAACTGTTGAGATTCTTGCCGGCTCTTCTCAGCAGAACTTGCCTTCTGAACCGGTGATAGAATCTTTACAAATAGTCAACTGACGTGTCAAAAGTGCTTGTAAACTGAGCCTACTTGAAATAAATGAAATTTGAATTTAAGCTTATTCTATCGATGTCTACGTGACATCGTTTTGGAACGCTGAATTGTTTGGCGATACGTCTTTTCCGGTAGCTAGCCATGGCCGAAGCATCCAGCCAGCCAAACCCCAGCCGATTTCGAAAATATTACTAACTCCACACCCTTACATATCGAACCCAGGACCCTTCGCCTTGGTGTGGCTTTAGCTTTGTAATTGCATATCTCACAAGATTAGACATTTTTCTTGTGATTCCTCATATGTCGTAATAAATCACAGCTTCGTGCACATTTATAACTGCATTTCTCACAAGAATATGGCTTTTCACCAGTGTGGCTCCTTTTGTGTATTAATAAGGTACTTTTTAGTGTACATTTATAAGCGCATGTATCACAAAAAAATGGCTTTTCTCCAGTGTGGGTCCTTATATGTAATGTCAAACTACTTTTTAGTGCACATCTATAATTGCATATCTCACAAGAATATGGTCTTTCTCCAGTGTGAGTTCTTTTGTGTATTAATAAGGTTCTTTTCAATGCACATTTATAATCGCATGTATCACATGAAAATGGCTTTTCTCCAGTGTGGGTTTTCATATGGCGTAATAAATTATTGTTTCGTGCACATTTATAATCGCATATGTCACAAGAGTATGGCTTTTCACCAGTGTGGGTTCTTATGTGCACTAGTAAATCACTGTTTCGTACACATTTATAATCGCATGTGTCACAAGAGTAAGGCTTCTCGACAGTGTGGGTTCTCATTTGTGGATTCTCGTCCTGCAAAACTTTCTCTGCGTTTTTGTATATGTCACACAATTGGACACAATTTGTGAAACAATATATATCTGTGTATGGTTTGGTGCCGCTCTGAGCCGATCGGTTGTCCAGTTCGTCAATGTCAGTTTCAAGGATTTGTTGGCTTGTCAGGATCGCACCTGCTTCTTCAGTTGCCTGCACTTTGCTCTCGTCGTTTGCCGCAAGTCTCGCGGACAGTGGAGCGACTGAAACAATACATTCTTCTTACAATTGAGTCCGACAAACGTTTGCGACAGCTCTACTGCTACTATCTGTCGCCTGAACGTCACTCGCGCGACATTCACAAATACTACTATAATATAAGCCTCGGTTACAGACCGAGAGGTGCAGGGTTCGATCCCCGGCCGTTGGACTATTGTCCTGTCCTACTCGTCACTCACCTGAAGCCTGAGCGCAGTCTGCAGCCAGGGGAGGAACATCATTCAGCCTCCGACTTCCTCTCCTGTGAAACATAGCAGAAGAACGTGAGTTTGCAAGTAAACTCACAGTCCAGTTGTAGATTGTCGACAGTCTACTGTTACCGAAAACCTTATCACTAGAGATATAGGGTTCACAATCGCTCGCCATTTCGAGTTGTTTACAAATTGAGTTGCTTTTAACGTTTATCTTTTGTTGTTTTTTTTTTGTCAAATGTCGTGGAATAAACAACACGCGTGTAGACGTTCTTAGAACGATCTGGAATTCGATTTGACAAGTATAAATACGCGTAGGAGTGATGCATCACATGCAGCGTCGTTGTATACTGACTTGTTCTGTAGCACGAGTGAGTCACCGCTGCGGCTCACAGCTGCACGAGGCTCGCACACTTGTGATGCATCACATGCAGCGTCGTTGTATACTGACTTGTTCTGCAGCACGAGTGAGTCAGCGCTGCGGCTCACAGCTGCACGAGGCTCGCACACTTGTGATGCATCACATGCAGCGTCGTTGTATACTGACTTGTTCTGCAGCACGAGTGAGTCACCGCTGCGGCTCACAGCTGCACGAGGCTCGCACACTTGTGATGCATCACATGCAGCGTCGTTGTATACTGACTTGTTCTGCAGCACGAGTGAGTCACCGCTGCGGCTCACAGCTGCACGAGGCTCGCACACTTGTGATGCATCACATGCAGCGTCGTTGTATACTGACTTGTTCTGCAGCACGAGTGAGTCACCGCTGCGGCTCACAGCTGCACGAGGCTCGCACACTTGTGATGCATCACATGCAGCGTCGTTGTATACTGACTTGTTCTGCAGCACGAGTGAGTCACCGCTGCGGCTCACAGCTGCACGAGGCTCGCACACTTGTGATGCATCACATGCAGCGTCGTTGTATACTGACTTGTTCTGCAGCACGAGTGAGTCACCGCTGCGGCTCACAGCTGCACGAGACTCGCACACTTGTGATGCATCACATGCAGCGTCGTTGTATACTGACTTGTTCTGCAGCACGAGTGAGTCACCGCTGCGGCTCACAGCTGCACGAGGCTCGCACACTTGTGATGCATCACATGCAGCGTCGTTGTATACTGACTTGTTCTGCAGCACGAGTGAGTCACCGCTGCGGCTCACAGCTGCACGAGGCTCGCACACTTGTGATGCATCACATGCAGCGTCGTTGTATACTGACTTGTTCTGCAGCACGAGTGAGTCACCGCTGCGGCTCACAGCTGCACGAGGCTCGCACACTTGTGATGCATCACATGCAGCGTCGTTGTATACTGACTTGTTCTGCAGCACGAGTGAGTCACCGCTGCGGCTCACAGCTGCACGAGGCTCGCACACTTGTGATGCATCACATGCAGCGTCGTTGTATACTGACTTGTTCTGCAGCACGAGTGAGTCACCGCTGCGGCTCACAGCTGCACGAGGCTCGCACACTTGTGATGCATCGCATGCACCGTCGCCGCCAGCGTCCTGCCAAATACAAAACTCATTCACACGTCTGTCCACACACGTCCACAGAGGACATTGTATGACAGATATGCAGAGGCCATATACCACCTCGGTCGAGAAGCGCACAACAGTCTCACCTGGAGATGCATGATCATATGTTCATAGTATGCATTCTCTTCCACAAATTCTTGCAAACAAATTGTACATCCGAAGGTAATACTTTCACTCTTTATGTAACTCTTTATTTCAATCTCATGTTTTGCAACTGCAGTGCAGGAAGTTGCTGCTCTTCTATGAAGAGCTTCACTCACAGCCTCAGCCAGTGGATCCTCTTCTAACTTGATGCTTATATCGTATTCCTCCTTGGATACACAATGATTGTCTTGTGCCAAGTTATCAGCACTCGACATGGAGTCAGAACTGCGTTCTTTCTTCACCACAACTGTTGCAACATCTCCCACTACAGATTCCTCTGCTGCTGTCTGCTCCTCTTCATCAGTGTGATCTATGTACAAGTCACAATGGTTAGCTCCTAATGTTGTTTGTGTCAAATTACACTTCAGATGTGCAGTTGTGCAGTTCAACAAGTCTTTGTGTTGTATAGTATTCTGAAACAAGGTCAATGTTAACACCAAACAATCAACTCCTCAAGTAAGGTAACAAGACATAATTATGTATTTCAGGTTTAAATATAAATGAAATAGTTAATACTGAGTACTCACTAATTCATGTTCAACTAAGTCTGTCATCAGTGAATGGGCTCTCAAGCTCAAGTCTCTAAATCTACTGAAGTTAATCAATCTCTGAGCACACAGCACACAGAGTGTTTGCTTCAGGTTTCCTCGACGACACAACTGAAACAACTGCACACAATTATGAGTGATAAAAAGAAAAACTGAGACAAATGTTGACCTATGTTTTATATCCCTTTACAGTTTCAATTAGTACAATTTGATTGTCAACTCACAGACAGTCCAGTTAGCTGTTCATATGCCTCCTCCAACTTGTGTTTACTCATTAGAGACAGCTTGCTGCCAGTGTCCAGGCATATCATGCACATCTGTAAATATACCAACAGTTACTTCTACATTACTACTTGCATGTGAGTAATGCTGCTATAAGTATGTCTTAGCACTTCCTTGATCTAAATTCACAAATAAAAACATAACAAACTGACCTGCACTGTTGAAGGAATAGCATGAGAGTGAATCTGCCTCACACAACTCTCTGTTGTACAAAAGTCGTCATCCAGAAAGTGCTGGGAGCAGACCACAGCAGGGTCGGGCAGGTCATGGTCTTGTGTGCCGAGGGCTCTGAGCCAAGCAGTACGGAGATAGCCTTCACTGGGTACTCTGGAGATCAACATTCATGGTATACAAAAGTATACCTACACACATATACACAAGTATAATTTATTTATGTATAGTTTAAGCAATATGCTTTAAAAAAAAAAACATTTACAAAGTGGAGGTTAGCACACAATTGATGAATTTCTTATTGACAAAGATGTTTGAAGTGAATATAAAATAAACTGCAATGATTTTAAATTGCAAAGTACTAGTTGTTGTCTTTACAAATAGTCATACTCTACAATTTAAAAGTACTTGTAAGCTAAGCCTACTTGAAATAAATCAATTTTGATTTATCTCTTTCCTACTAAGATTTAGGTTTAACCAAGAAATTGATAAAAAATTTAATGCACATGGCTTACAAAATGAAATTATACAAACTGGAGCCAAGAAAAGAAAGCAATAAAACAGTCAATCAGTACACAGAGCGTGAGACAAGGTCATAGTTCTTCTTCTTTCCTAGGCCTTTTCCACACTTGGTTTATATTGTGAGTAGATCATAGTTGTAGCAAAACTTCTACTAGGTTATCTTTACGATAGCTTGTAGATCTTAATAAACATAATAAAACTGGTTAACAAAGAGTTGTCTGTGAGGTTGACGGCTGAGGCCGAAATTCACGAGATAAATAATTCTACTCACGCATGAAAGGTAATTCCCGTTCTTTCAGATGTCGACACATTGTCTAAAGTATTTTCGCAGAAAGGCGCGCAGCACCGCATATTGGTGTGCAGTTGTTCGTCACGAATACAATAGTCCTCAACTGATACTGTTTTTTGCGCTGACTGTAGACTACTCCACCGTTAAAAAGTAACACCTTAGATCATTTAATATTGTTGTTTTTATTTAGGTATTAACCACAAAATTCATGCAACACTTCACGTTTCACGAGATAAATAACAATGTCATGGATTTACCTTTTTCTAAACTCCGAGATACTTTTCGGTTTTCTGTTTTTAGTAATTTGTTTCCTAATTTCTACGGTTTAATTATAAGTCCGTGTAGACCCTTTTTAAAAAACATTAATAGATCTTTAAAATTTTAAATTAAATTTATAAATAATTACAAACGACGAACTACAATCGAATTTCGAAATTATTTGACACTGACAGACAGATCACAGATGAGTTATTTTATAAAGCTTTACGGTTCTGAGTTCTAGTATTTTGGAGACCAAACATGCGTGTAGAGCAGTGTTATCAATGTCTATTTTCCAAATTCCCTGGAAATCAAAGCGAAATACCCTGGAGTCGGGGAGAAAAATCCTCCGCATAAATTTTAATTTCCCTGCAATAAAATAAAAAGTTAAATTCGTACAACTTTTTTAATTAAATATAAAATTAAAAAGGGTTGCCCTCCTGGAGTGCCGGCAGAAGTGATAACTTGAACATCAACGTTGTACGTTTGTGAATATTTTGGAATGGTTAGGTAATCATTTCGCATGAGTTGCTTTATTTATCAACTAGCGAACGCCCGCGACTTCGTCCGCGTGAAACTCGTTGTAAACTTTCAACTACTCCTATCTTACCTCTCCCCTACTCCAACCCTAGCCCTACGTTACCCCTACCCTACCCTACCCGTACACTACGACGATTCGAAAGTTCCACGAAACGTTTCATAAATATACCTTTCGCACCCCCGTATTGATGACGCCCACTTCGCAACGGGCCGTGCAGCAGAAATCATAATATTTTAATTTCGCCATAACTTCAAAACCGAACGTCCAATTTTAATCATTCAAAGACAAAATTTTATCTACATAAACTGTACTTAATGATGAAATAATTTTGAAATGATTAATAGTATGAGTAAAATAAATGCGTTTAAATGTAGTCCAAAAAAAATTCAAAATTTTTAAATAAACAAATGGTTGTTGTACCTCACTCGACCTGTGACCAACGATGTTTCTGTGATCCATAGGGTGAAAACCGGTAGCGATCACCGAATGGTTAGAGGCACGTTGAATATCAACATTCAGCTGGAACGGTATCGACTGGTGAAGTCTACGCTCCGACCTACTCGTGCCCATATTCAAAACCCCGAGTCCTTTCAACTAGAACTGCAGAACCGCTTTGATTGCCTAGCAAATTGCGAAACTGTGGACGATCTGAACAACAGGTTCGTGGAAACTGTCCATTCCGTTGGGTCTAAGTTCTATAAGACCCACCGTGCGAAAAGAACCAAAAAGTTCTCGGACCAAACACTTAAACTCATGGAAGAGAGGCAAGAAATGAGATTACAGTCTTCAGCAGATGCGTCAAAATACCGACAAATCAGTAGACAGATCTCTAAGTCGCAAACCAGCGACTTGCGAAATTTCAATACCGAGCGTATTAAAAATGCGATTGAAAATAATCGAGGCTCGAAAGTTTTCGCCAGAGATCTGTCTATTGGACAGAGGCAGCTGACGCGTTTGAAGACCGATCACGGTAATCTAATTTCTTCCAAGCCCGAGTTATTAAGTGAGGTCGAGAAGTTCTATGGACAGCTATACACGACTACTCAGCAGCCTGTTGCCAATTTGGCTAAAGACCCCAGAGCCAAGTTGACCCGACACTATACCGAAGATATCCCGGACGTCAGCCTATACGAGATTAGTGTGGCTCTCAAACACCTGAAGAACAATAAGGCGCCAGGTGAGGACGGAATCACAGCAGAACTCCTGAAAGCGGGTGGAAAACCGATACTTAAAGTCCTTCAGCGATTGTTCAATTCCGTCATTCACGAGGGCACGACGCCTGAGGCGTGGCATAGGAGCGTGGTGGTTCTGTTCTTCAAAAAAGGTGACAACACCTTGCTGAAGAATTACAGACCCATCTCGCTGCTAAGCCATGTTTACAAATTGTTCTCGAGAGTCATCACGAATCGTCTCGCTAATAGGTTTGACGACTTCCAGCCTCCCGAACAAGCCGGTTTCCGAAAAGGCTTTAGTACCATAGACCACATCCATACGCTGCGGCAGGTTATACAGAAGACTCACGAGTATAACCAGCCACTTTGCTTAGCGTTTGTGGACTATGAGAAAGCCTTCGATTCGGTGGAAACTTGGGCTGTGCTAAGGTCATTGCAGAGATGCCGAATTGATTACAGGTATATCCAAGCGTTGAAGTGCTTGTACGAAAACGCCACTATGTCAGTCCGTATTCAGGATCAGACTACGAGGCCAATCCAGTTGCAGCGAGGAGTGCGTCAGGGAGATGTGATCTCTCCGAAGCTATTTACCGCCGCACTGGAAGACGTCTTTAAGCTTCTGGACTGGAGCGGACTTGGCATCAACATCAATGGCGAGTACATCACTCAACTGCGGTTCGCGGATGATGTAGTCATCATGGCACAGACTCTGGATGACCTTAGTACCATGCTCAATGACCTCAGCAGCGTTTCTCAACAGGTGGGCCTGAAAATGAACATGGGCAAAACAAAAATAATGTGTAATGCTCATGTATCGCTCCACCCAGTTATAGTTGAGAACGCTGCACTCGAAATTGTAGACGAATACATATACCTAGGACATATGATCCAGTTAGGTAGGTCCAATTTCGAGAAAGAGGTGAACCGTCGAATCCAACTCGGCTGGGCTGCATTCGGGAAGCTTCGCGACATCTTTTCGTCCGAAATTCCTCAGTGCCTGAAGACAAAAGTCTTCGAACAGTGCGTGTTGCCAGTGATGACCTATGGTTCCGAGACTTGGTCGCTAACTATGGGCCTCATAAGAAGGCTTAGAGTCACACAGCGGGCGATGGAACGAGCTATGTTAGGAGTATATCTGCGTGATCGAATCAGAAATGAGGAGATCCGCAGAAGAACCAAAGTCACCGACATAGCTCAACGAGTTGCGAAGCTGAAGTGGCAATGGGCGGGGCACATAGTTCGAAGAGCCGATGGACGTTGGGGTCCCAAAGTGCTGGAATGGCGACCCCGCACTAGTAAGCGCAGTGTTGGCCGACCCCCCACCAGGTGGACTGACGACATCAAGCGAGTCGCAGGGATTCGCTGGATGCAGGCGGCTCAGTATCGTGATGTTTGGAAGTCCCTACAAAAGGCCTATGTCCTGCTGTGGACGTCCATCGGCTGATATGATGATGATGATGATGACCTCACTCGACATAGATAGGTAAAGTGTGCCAGCCAAAAAAAAAACACGAAATAATTTGGATTTTTTTACCCCATAATTTTTTCCTCTACTTTATATAATTATTTTGATCACTTCATTTTCTTCAATATAGTACCGGGAAACACCGCTCCGGGCATAAGTTCTTGGGCCTCGAAAGTTTGGATGCCCCCTAGGTTAGAAGGTCTACTTTGGTTCGGGGGCCCCCTCAGTTTAAGGCCCCTCTTGGTTTGGAGGCCCCCGTAGGTTTTTAAGCTACTTCAGTTTGGGGGCCCCCTCGATTTGGAGGCCCCCGTGGGTCCCTCTCGGTCGGGTCGTGGACCTACATAGCTTCCATGTCGTATATTCTAATCTATCTACACTCATAATAAAACTGGTCAAATTCTATACATTAATTCACATTTTGACATTTTACTTATACCATTTGTAACAACAAATGTTGCCTAAAAATATATTTTTTCGATTATTTCTCTGTCAGAAGTATGTTGGGTGTAAGACTAACGGACAGGATCACCTCAAGTGAGATAAAACATAGGACAAAGCTTACTGATGTTCTCAAAAGAATCGACCTTTTGAAATGGCGTAGTACCGGACTCATGTTACGCTGCAAGACCGACAAATGGAGCAAGCAGGTAATACTCTGGTACCCAAGAGGCAGTACCAGACAACGTGGACGTCCAACAAGAAGGTGGCAAGACGACATCCGCCTAACCCTGGGGCCACGCTGGACCAGAGTCATGGCCGACAGGGTGCCGTGGGAGCAGCTGGAGGAGGCCTATGTCAGGAGACACTACGAACAGCGGGACATAATATAATCAATTAAATCAAACACAACACTCGTGTAATCAATCGCTGTTTAAAATAAAAGGCTATTTTATTCATTTATTTAATGAAAGAAAAATAATTATTGCATACAAAACTTCTTGTACAAAACAAATAAAACAAACACACAGCTATACTTAAATTGAGTAAATCACTTCAGCTTTAGTCTCAATTTCGGTTTCGCCCGGTTTTCGCAGAAACTATTATTTCTGAAGTATCCGACCACTCTGCTGGGGGGGGGGGGGGGCGCACCTCGCTACGCCCACCGGGCGTGAGAGTTAAAACAATAACGAAAATGGGCTGGACATGTTACGGCCTCCGTGGCGCAGTGGATATACAAGACGGAGGTCCTGGGTTCGATTCCCGGCTGGGCCGATTGAGGTTTTGTTAATTGGTCCAGGTCTGGCTGGCTTCGGCCGTGGCTAGTTACCATCCTACTGACAAAGACGTACCGCCAAGCGATTTTGTTCCTCCTCCTAAGAAGTTAGCCCGCTTCCATCTTAGATTGCATCATCACTTACCATCAGGTGAGATTGTAATCAAGGGCTAACTTGTAAAACCATCATGCAAACGTCGTAAAGCAGACCCTACACGCGCTGGAAAGACGACAGCTTTTCACCAGTGTGGGTTTTAATATGCTGTAATAAAAGACTTTTTCGTGTACATTTATAACAGCATATCTCACAGGAAAATGGCTTTTCCCCAGTGTGGGTTTTAATATGCTGTAATAAATTACTTTTTAGTGCACATTTATAATTACATATTTCACAGGAAAATGGCTTTTCACCAGTGTGGGTTTTATTATGCTGTAATAAAAGACTTTTTCGTGTACATTTATAACAGCATATCTCACAGGAAAATGGCTTTTCACCAGTGTGGGTTTTAATATGCTGTAATAAATTACTTTTTAGTGCACATTTATAACTACATATCTCACAGGAAAATGGCTTTTCACCAGTGTGGGTTTTAATATGGTGTAATAAACTACTTTTTAGTGCACATTTATAACTACATATCTCACAGGAAAATGGTTTGTCACCAGTGTGGGTTTTAATATGCCGTAATAAACTATTTTTTAGTGCACATTTATAACTACATATCTCACAGGAAAAAGGTTTCTCACCAGTGTGGGTTTTAATATGCTGTAATAAATTACTTTTTCGAGCACATTTATAACTGCATATCTCACAGGAAAATGGCTTTTCACCAGTGTGGGTTTTAATATGCTGTAATAAATGACTTTTTAGTGCACATTTATAACTGCATATCTCACAGGAAAATGGTTTTTCACCAGTGTGAGTTTTAATATGCTCTAATAAACTACTTTTTCGTGCACATTTATAACTACATATCTCACAGGAAAATGGCTTTTCACCAGTGTGGGTTATTGTGTGTCTTAACAAGCTACCTTTATGTACAGTTTTATAATTGCATAAGTCACAAGAGTAAGGCTTTGTGGCAGTGTGAGCTCTCACGTGTGGATTCTCATCTAGTACAGCTTTCTTGGGTTTCTTGAATATATCGTATAACTGGACTACGCAATTTGTCAATCTATATATATCTGTGCATGGTTTGGTGCTGCTATGAGACGATCGGTTGTCCAGTTCGTCAATGTCAGTTTCAAGGATTTGTTGGCTTGTCAGGATCGCACCTGCTCCTTCAGTTGCCTGCACTTTGCTCTCGTCGTTTGCCGCAAGTCTCGCGGACAGTGGAGCGACTGAAACAATACATTCTTCTTACAATTGAGTCCGACAAACGTTTACGACAGCTCTACTTATTTATTTATTTATTTACGTACACTTACAATATACATATAAAGACATACACAAATAATATATAACTAGCTCACATTGACTTATACGTACATCTATGACAAGTGCACACAACATTCACTAAAAACTAAAAAACATGTAAACAGTCAAATACCACACAAGGAACAAAATAACAGATATAACTTAACTTAATTATTATGGGGAAGAACTCACCGACAGATGATCGGTGAGTTTTTTTTTAAAGACATTATAAGAATTGGAAAATATGTCGATGCCAGGTATAGAACGTGATAGTTCATTATATTTTGCGCAAATACGAGCAACGGGGCTTGGTTTCCGAGATGTGTTCTAGCGAAAGGGATATGAAATGTTTTACGCTTCTTGCAATGACGGGGATATCTAATCGGAACCGAAAGACAGGCCCGGTCAAGTAGGTTGCTGCACTTCACCTCATAATGTACTATGTTATGTAAAAAACATTGGTCGCGTATTTCTCGCCTACTGCGAAGAGACATCATTTTAAACTTGGCAAGTCGTTGGTTGTATGGTTGCCTGTGTGAAATACCACTAGCATGGAACGCAAGGTGTCGAATGAAGGCACGCTGAATGCATTCAATGCGTTGAGAGTGGACACTATATGATGGATTCCAGATGACGCTGGCAAACTCAACACAAATTCTCACAAACGCATTGTAAAGCACAATTTTAGTTTTCTGGAAGAACCCTTTAGTGTTGCGCCTGATAAACCCTAGTACTTTCGCGGCTTTTTTAACAATGTTGTTTACGTGTGACACAAAAGTTAACTTGCTGTCAATAGTAACTCCCAGGTCTCTAATTTCCTGTAACTCTTTTAGTACCACATTACCGATCATGTAACTAGAGACAAGTGGTTTTTTCTTCCTGGAGTATTTTACGTGGTAACATTTATCAGCGTTGAGAGTCATTTTATTGACGTTGCACCAAGTTGTTACTCTATCAAGATCATCCTGTATTAGCCTAATATCAACATCCGAGTTTATTGTTTTATAAATTTTTAGGTCATCAGCAAACAAGGAGTATTTGCAATGTTTTATCTCCATCGTGACGTCATTTAAAAATCCCAAGAATAACAGGGGCCCTAAGTGAGAACCCTGTGGTACCCCGGATCTAGCGTTGTATGTTTCCGATTCATAACCATTGACCACAACAGTCTGAGGCCTCTGATCCAGATATGATTTAAACCACATTATCAAAGGATTCCCGAATCCATACTGTGAAAGCTTTTGTATGAGTATTTGGTGGTCCACCTTATCAAATGCGCTACTAAAATCAGTATAAATAACATCGATCTGCTGCCCCTTATCCACTTCAGTTATGAGATCCGAGGTAAAATTTGATAGGTTGGATTCCACAGATAAACCATGTTGACTGTTTGTTAAGAAAATGTTTAAATGTTTAACTATCATTGGGTGCACAAGACTTTCAAATAATTTTGAGAAACATGACAGAATTGATATAGGGCGGTAATTTTTTACATTAGATCGATCCCCTTTCTTGTAAACTGGTACAATTCGTGCTTTTTTCCATTCATCAGGAAAGGTACCTTCATCAATGGAACGATTGAATATTAATGATAGCGGGAAAGCAATTACTGGACCACAGCGCTTAACAAAAAGAGGAGGTAAACCATCGGGACCGGCTCCTTTTTGGATATCTAATGCTTTTATTTTCTTTAAGACGTCAACTTCGGAAAATTTAAACTTGTTTAGATGTAAGAGGTTGTGATTTAGATGTAAACTAGTATTAAGATTATGACTGTCTGTATGGGTGTAAATTGAAGAGAAATGGTTAGCAAAAAGATTTGCTATGTCTTTACCAGCATCAGCAACTTTCCCCTCTAGTGACAATGATGTGGGCAAAGATGATTCTCCTTTCTTTTTGCTACTAAAATATTTCCAGAAACAGTTTGGATTTTTTTGGATATTCGATTCGGTACAAAGTTTATAATTATTTAGACATTTATCGTAGAGTTTGTGACAGCGACCTCTAATAATTTGAAAATCTAATTTATCTCGCGGGTTATTATATTTACGGACTTTCCTGTGAAGCCTATCTTTTTCTGCCAATAGCCTTGTTAGATTATTATTGAACCAGGCAGGTTGTTTTGCAGATTTCAGTTTACGTTTAGGGACATGTATTTTAATGATTTTATTGAGACATTTGTAGAATTCGTAAACCATGGCATTGATATCATTGCAGTAATAAAATATTTCCATCCAATCAATATTCTTAATATTATATATAATATTATCATAGTCTGCTTTAAAGTAATTGTAATCGATACGACTTTTAGAATGTAGGTAGGGTGTATGAATGTACTCGATTCTTATGAGCAAGTTGGGATGGTATGTATCTCATTTACTGAGCAGATCAGGAGGATTTACTACTGTAACATTCGTCAGATTACTTAACTAGATCCAAATGCCTATCGTCACAATTACTTATACAATTAAATTGGTGTAGATTGTTTACAGCCATAAAATCAATCAAAGAATATCCAAGAGAATTATTATAATTACAGGCAGACATATAAAATACATTTTCATTAGCACACCATTTGAGGGAACTTATATTAAAATCTCCTAACAGTACAAGTTCATGTACATGATTTGTTACATTATCCACGCTTTCGAGAAATTTTTCAAGGTATTCAGGTTTAACTGGCAGAGGCATATAGACCACACATATAGCTATCCGTTTTTTTATTTGTTTCTCGGTAGTTTCTATCAATATCCATATATTCTCTTCATCTGTCTCCCAGCTAATAACCCGAGTGGATTGTATTTCACGAGCGACGGCGATAAGAACGCCCCCTCCATCATGTTTGGACTGGTTAGAACACGCGCGATCTTTGCGGTATACTATATAACGAGAATCAAAAAGTTCATTATCAGAGATGCTTGAATTCAACCAAGTTTCAGTGAATGCAATAATTTTATACTTTGTAGTCGAAATATTCCTAAACACATCATTTGTCTTGGTTCTCAGTCCACGGACGTTTTGGTAATATATTTCTATCATGGTACCAATTTAAACGCCATAGCATTTATATCATTATAATAAACTAGCGGACGCCCGCGACTTCGTCCGCGTTAATTTCGATGTCAACTTTACTACTACCCCTACCCTACCCTACCCCTACCCTACCCTACCCCAACCCTACCCAACACCTGCATCTACTCTACCCTTACCCTACCCTACCCTACCCCTACCCCCACCCTACCCCTACCCTACCCCAAACCTACCCCTACCTTACCTACACCCTACCCCCATCCTACCCCTACCCTCCCCGTACCTTATCCCTTTCCTACCCCTATCCCACCCGTACCAATATCTCACGCCTATCACCTACCACTTCCCTATCCTACCCGTACCTCTACCCTACCACTACCCTACCTCTACCCCTACCCTACCACTACCCTAAACCCGGCCCTAAACCTACCCTACCCCTACACTACCCCTACGCTTCCCTACCCGTACCCTACCCTACCCTGTAAGTTCTCTATCTTACTCCTACCCTTAGCAAAATCGGTCCAGTCCTTCGAGAGAGGTGATGACCAAGAGAAATAGAGACTTCTATGCTAATAATATAAAGAGGTAAAGTTCGTGTGGTTGTAGGAGGTAATCTCTGGATCTACTGGACCTATTTGGAAAATTGTTTTACCAATAGAAAGCTACGTTATTTGCGAGTGTCATAGGCTATGTTTGATCCCCATATTCACACGGGAACGGGAACTACGTAAATGAAAGCGCGGGGCGTCATATAGTGGAATTTCTGCGTCTTTTACAAATTTTGTATTATCTCCGAAACTATTTAAGTTATTAACATACTGTAAAGGGCAAATCTTATCTCCATAATATCCTTGTGATTATTAAATAATTTATTTTAATAAGGATTAAAGTTTAGTTGTATAAATAATGAAGTAAACCTAAGTATATAAAATTAATAATTTTTAAAACACAAAAGGTACTATATCTGCTAATATATAGAAGATAGATATATGGTGTCGCGGTGACTTTTTTGTAGAACTTTTAAAGATACATAAAGTCTCCATATATTAATTTCAATTTTACACAATAGTTAAGGCAGCGCATGCGAATAAGTCTGTTTAAGAGGATTTTCAGTCCGACCCTTATGACAAAAACTGTGATAACTCGGCTAATATATATGATACCAATATAAAATATATCTACCCACGTAGGTACCTAACTATTTTATAAATAGTTTGACATTTTATAATATCAGTTAAGTAAAAAAAAAATTGTATTAATGAAAAATTTAATACAAACATTTCATCCTTAGATTACAGTTATTGAAGTACTTTCTTTTATTTTAATTTATATTTGTTTGTGATACTGTTTTATACTGAGATGAGAGGCAGTGAAAACATATCAAAATTCATCAATTCAGAAATAAAGGTTAATAATATCTCTCCCTTGCCCTTACCATCTTATAAAGTTACGCGAGTTCGTAGCCGACAGACAGCAGCAATAGACGTCGTGTCACCACAACACTTTTATGGTTTCTATGTATTTCTATAAAATGTCACGTTATCTTCAAAGTAAGAGTGACTAGAAAGTATTTCATAAAGGAGACCGACCATCATACATTCCTGGGTCCAGATTTGATTAATGAATCGTTACTATGTCAAAACTAGTCATTTATTAAATCATTTTTTTCTGTAACATATTGGGTCCAAAATGGTCGGTCGCCTTTAGGAAGGAGGGCTAAACCCTATGTAGTGGGCCATTAATATAGGCTGACTATAATAATACAATTTTCAAAACATACTTGTTAGCTCAGGGAACATATCGGCCAAAAAACACGATGCCTCCATTTTAAACTTCACTTTTAAACGATCACAGCTCAAATAAATTTAATAAACTCAATCGATGCCTTATAAATGCAACCATATGTATGGTAACACACGTAATGCCGCACACGGCCGATACGTAAATGCGTCTAATTGGAATATTATGCATTATAAACTATTGTTTAGGGCGGTTATACACTAGCGAATTTTTAAAATCGGACCAGTAGTTCCGAAGATTACCCCATTTAAAAAATGTGACAAACTTACAAACTTACAAACTTTACCTCTTTATAATATTAGTATAGATTAGTATAGATTTAAATAATTTGCTTAAGACTATCTTCGTTTTTAATTACTATGGCCTGGCTGAACTCATCTTTACGCACAAAGATTTTACCATTTCTGACACATGTAAAGCGATATTTCTTTTCTTTGGCTTTTATACGTGTCGCAGCGTGCAGAGACTTACTCCCTGGAGTCAGATGTTCCGAAACGTATATCGGTGCGTGTGGGCCTCCAAGTCCTAGGTGATGGGAGCTCAATTTACTTTGGGGGTTTTTCTTATTGAATTGCGTCACAGCCGCTAGGAGAGCATCACGATACTTAGTAGTACGGAGTTTAGGGATGACGGCTCGTGGCTTGTCAGTGTTTTTATTTAATTTAGCTACGCGAGTAACGTGTTGGATGTCATCCATCGACAGGGGGTTCTTAACGATTTGACCTAGTTGTACCATAGTGTTGACCAAATTTTCAGTTCTATGTTCAGGAATACCATTAATTTCAACATTACACTCTCTTAGGTGTAACTCGACTATATTTAGCCTAGTTGTTAGATCTTTAACTGACGCGTTCAATTTATCATTGTCCTTTTGTAGGTAGTTAATAAAATAAATAAAATAAAAATAAAAATAAAATAAAAAATAAAAATAAATAAAAAATAAAAATAAAATAAAATAAAATAAAAAAATAAAAAATAAAAAAATAAAAATAAAAAAATAAAAAATGAAATAAAAATAAAAATAAAAATAAAAAAGCCTTTATTGCTGAGTTTTGTTTACAGTGTACATTTTAAAAAAGTACTTACTATTTGCCAAATTACTTATTAATATACAAATATTTAAATAAAATAACATTTTTTTTTTTTAGTAAATAATAATAACAATTACTATCGGCAAACGGTCGTTAGTCTGCAGCTTGTCTTCCGACAAAGGCCTCCTCTAAAGTTTTCCATTGTATTCTATTTCTTGCTATACGAGACCATATTGGCCCCGCTATGCTCCTGATATCATCTTCCCACCTTTTAGTCTGTCTGCCTCTGTTTCTCTTGCTGTCTCTCGGGTACCATTCCGTTATTGTCCTGGTCCATTTATCTTTCTTTTCCCTTGTCATATGCCCTTTCCATCTCCACTTTAGTTGTTGTGTATGCGTTTTTGAATTTAGTTTTGCTTTTTATGTCTTTTAATTTTACTCGGTCTTTTATTTTGACTCCTATAGTGCTTCTCTCTATTCCGTTCTGGCAAATTTTTATTTTATTTTCCAGTTGTTCTGTCAATGCCCAAGTTTGACACCCGTATAACAAACATGGTAAAATACACATGTTGAAAATTTTTCTTTTTTCTTTCATAGGCATGTCTTTATTTATCATGACTTCACTGAATGACCAATATCGTTTCCAAGTATTAGCCGTTCTTCTTTCTATTTGCATACATTCTTTGGTTGATATTAGCTGTCCTAAGTATATGTATTCATTTACGTATTCTATTTCCTCATTAATTATTTTTATTATTTTCGTTTGTGTAGAATTTGACATAACTTTTGTTTTTGTTAGATTCATTTTTAAACCTGCCTTATCACTTTCGTTCGCTAGCTGTTGCAACATTATTTCTAGGCTTTCCGAATTGTCTGAAAACAAAACTAAATCGTCTGCGAAACGTAGGTGACTCAGGTGTTCGCCGTTTATATTTATTCCTTTGTCGGCCCATTCCAGGTGCCTGAATATAACTTCAAGGACGGATGTAAATAATTTTGGCGAGATAGGATCTTTTAAATATTGGATAGAAGCAGGCGTTACTTTGCGGAAGTTCATCATGATTATATAATGATTTATTTATTTTGCTATCATCCGCATAGATAGGATCTCCTTGACGTACACCTCGTTTAATAAAAAATTCGTCGCCTGTAGATTCTAGCTTTACTTGCGCTGTAGCCTCTGCGTACACGTTTTTTAGAATACGTATGTATTTTGGTGCTACGCCTTGCATTTCTAGGGCATTCCAAATAAATGCGTGCTCTAGCGTATCGAAGGCTTTATTAAAATCCACAAACCCTAGGTAGTAAGTTTTATTGTATTCTTTAAATTTTTGTATGATTTGTCTGACAGCATGAATGTGATCTATAGTTGAGAAATTTCTTCGGAATCCAGCTTGTTCTTTAGGCTGATTTTCTTCAAGGATATTGCTAATTCTCGATAATATTATTTTTGAAAATACTTTGTAAACATTGGACATTAAGCTTATAGGTCTGTAATTTGTTATATCTTCCTTGTCACCTTTTTTATGTAACAGAATGATAGTCGATTTAGTCCAGTCCTCTGGAATCTCTTCTGTACTTATAATTTCACTAGCGGACGCCCGCGACTTCGTCCGCGTAAATTTCGATGTCAACTTTACTACTACCCCTACCCTACCCTACCCCTACCCTACCACTACCCCAACCCTACCCAACCCCTACATCTACCCTACCCCTACCCTACCCTACCCTACCTCTACCCCCACCCTACTCCTACCCTACCCCAAACCTACTCCTACCCTACCCCTACCTAACCTACACCCTACCCCCATCCTACCCCTACATAGAAAGCTACGTTATTTGCGAGTGTCATAGGCTATGTTTGATCCCCATATTCACACGGGAACGGGAACTACCTAAATGAAAGCTCTGGGCGTCATATAGCGGAATTTCTGCGTCTTTTAGAAATTTTGTATTATCTCCGAAACTATTTAAGTAATTAACATACTGTAAAGGGCAAATCTTATCTCCATAATATCCTTGTGATTATTAAATAATTTATTTTAATAAGGATTAAAGTTTAGTTGTATAAATAATGACGTAAACCTATGTATATAATATTAATAATTTTTAAAAAACAAAAGGTACTATATCTGCTAACATATAGAAGATAGATATATGGTGTCGCGGAATTTTTTTTAGAACTTTTAAAGATACATAAAGTCCCCATACATTAATTTCAATTTTACACAATAGTTAAGGCAGCGCATGCGAATAAGTCTGCTTAAGAGGATTTTCAGTCCGACCTGTATGAAAAAAACTGTGATAACTCGGCTAATATATATGATACCAATATAAAATATAGCCTATATCACTCCCCGATAATGTAGCATTCTACTGGTGAAAGAATTTTTAAAAACAGACCAGTAGCTCCGAAGATTACCCCATTTAAAAAATGTGACAAACTTACAAACTTACAAACTTTACCTCTTTATAATATTAGTATAGATTAAATATATCTGTAAGTTTTGGTGCAATAACTGGTAGCGTAGTTTTTAGTATTTCGTTAGTGATAAGGTCTGGTCCAGGTGCTTTATCATATTTTTGTGTTTTAATAGCGTTTATGGTTTCTTCTTTTAGTATTTCAGGTATTTGCTCTTCCTCTGTTGGAGGATGTGTTTTTACGACTTGTGAGTCACATTGACTTTGGCATAGATTTCGGTAGAAATCAGTAGCAGTTTTTAGTATTTCTTTTCTTTTCCCAGAGATTTTACCATCATTCTTTTTTAAACTTGGTATCCAATCTTTCTTTTGGTTTAATACTTTTATCGCCTTTTTTATTCCTCCTTTTTTTTCTATATAGTTTTTCATAGTATTTAGTCGTTTTGTTTTCCTTTCTTTTCTAAGTTGTTCGCTAATATTTTTACTTATTTCTGTTATCTTTTGACGGTTATATTTACTTTTTTCTTGTCGTATAAGGTTTTTCCTTTCTCCAAGTAATTCTTTGATTTTAAGTGAGATTCCTTTTTTGTCATTCGTGTTTGTTTTCCTAGTTACAATTTTTATCTGGTTTAACAATTTGTTGTATTTTTCTTGTAATGATTCTTGGTTCTTAAACTCGTTATCTAATGATGTTTTTAGATTATTGAGCAATAATTCTGTGTTGCCTGTATATTGAATGGTTGAGTATTTATTATGAAATGGTCTCTTTTCCTTGGAACGTGTTCCTGCCAGTGTAGCCCGAACCATCCTGTGGTCTGTATTAAAATTTAAATTATTTATGACTGATACGTCCTTAAAAACTTTTGTATTGTTAGACATTATAAAGTCTATTTCGTTCTTGTAAAGTCCATTAGGTGAGATCCATGTCCATTTTTTTGAAGGTTTCTTTTTATAAAAGCTGTTTAGAATGCTTAATCTGGTTTCCAGTGCAAACTTTACTAGTCTTGTGCCATTCTTGCTTCTGTTACCAATTCCATAGCGTCCTAAAGTGAATTCTTCTCCGTTTTTTTGTTTTCCAATTTGGCCATTAAAATCTCCCATTACAATTATGTTTTTATATGCGTTTTCTATAGTACTTTGGAGATCGTTATAGAATTTTTCAATTTTTGTTATGTCTTCGTTTTTATCCGATTCTGTGGGCGAATACGCCTGAATAATAGTCCATTTTTCTTCTTTTTCTCCGTTAATAGGAAGTTTTATATTAAGAATTGCAATACGTTCTGATATTCCTCTAAGTTTTTCTATGTTGTTTAAAAGTCTATTTCGTTCTTGTAAAGTCCATTAGGTGAGATCCATGTCCATTTTTTTGAAGGTTTCTTTTTATAAAAGCTGTTTAGAATGCTTAATCTGGTTTCCAGTGCAAACTTTACTAGTCTTGTGCCATTCTTGCTTCTGTTACCAATTCCATAGCGTCCTAAAGTGAATTCTTCTCCGTTTTTTTGTTTTCCAATTTGGTTTTTTTAAAATTTATAGTACTTTGGAGATCGTTATAGAATTTTTCAATTTTTGTTATGTCTTCGTTTTTATCCGATTCTGTGGGCGAATACGCCTGAATAATAGTCCATTTTTCTTCTTTTTCTCCGTTAATAGGAAGTTTTATATTAAGAATTGCAATACGTTCTGATATTCCTCTAAGTTTTTCTATGTTGTTTAAAAGATTTCTTTTAACCATGAATCCGACTCCATATAGTCCGGGCGTCTCTCCTTTATAGTGCAATATATACTATGCACAAAAATTAAGGGAGCAGAAAAAAAATCCAAATTTTTAGGGGATTTTCAACAGGCTGTAACTTATACAAAAATGGTCGTACAGCAAAAAAATAAAAAGCAAATTGTAGCTCTAAGTGTTTAGTTTTTGGATCTGAGTTTGAAAATTTTTTTTTGAAAATATTTTTCGAGTAATCATAAGAAAACCACCGAAAAAAAAATTTTCGAAATTTTTTTGGTTTTTTTTTTAATTTACGGACGTGGAAAAAATTTTTTCGACTCAACCTCCATATGGACCGGATAGCCTGTTTATTCAGATTTAATTTAGTTTTTTTTAAATCTCGATATGAGCATTTCTCGCCGAGATATCGATGTTTGAATGGAAAAAGATCATTTTGTCTTTAATTACCAATATCTCAGCAACCAATGATCGCACAGAAATTTTGAGGTTGGTTTTAAAAACTTGAATAAATTCTCTACAAGGATTGGCAATTGAATTTTGAAAAAAAAATTTTTTTTCAATCATTACATGAATTTGAAAAACCATCCAAAAAAGGGCTTTTTGTCGTTTTTTGGAAAATCAAGCGCCCAATCAAAAATATTGCGGAAACCACTGACGTTAAATGTGCCTTTTACTGTTCAATATACCCACAAAAACCCTACAAAGTTTCAATTCAATCCAGCTAACCGTTATTTTTTCCCACTTGATCGAATTTTTGAAAAAATTAAAGGAGCAAGAATTTCGCTCTGAAAATGTCATAATTTACGCTTTTGTGCTTGCGCACGTGTATGTGTGTGTTTTTATCAGAGATTGAGACCCTGTGGTTCGTCACTTCCACACACACACACACACACACATCTTCGGAGAGTGAGTTTGGAGTCACAAAATACTGTGGAAGTGACGAACCACAGGGTCTCAATCTCTGATAAAACCACACATATACACGTGCGCAAGCACAAAGGCGTAAATTATGACATTTTCAGAGCGAAATTCTTGCTCCTTTAATTTTTTCAAAAATTCGATCAAGTGGGAAAAAATAACGGTTAGCTGGATTGAATTGAAACTTTGTAGGGTTTTTGTGGGTATATTGAACAGTAAAAGGCACATTTAACGTCAGTGGTTTCCGCAATATTTTTGATTGGGCGCTTGATTTTCCAAAAAACGACAAAAAGCCCTTTTTTGGATGGTTTTTCAAATTCATGTAATGATTGAAAAAAAATTTTTTTTTCAAAATTCAATTGCCAATCCTTGTAGAGAATTTATTCAAGTTTTTAAAACCAACCTCAAAATTTCTGTGCGATCATTGGTTGCTGAGATATTGGTAATTAAAGACAAAATGATCTTTTTCCATTCAAACATCGATATCTCAGCGAGAAATGCTCGTATCGAGATTTAAAAGAAACTAAATTAAATCTGAATAAACAAGCTATCCGGTCCATATGGAGGTTGAGTCGAAAAAATTTTTTCCACGTTCGTAGATTAAAAAAAAAACCAAAAAAAATTCGAATTTTTTTTTTTCGGTGGTTTTCTTATGATTACTCGAAAAATATTTTCAAAAAAAAATTTTCAAACTCAGATCCAAAAACTTAACACTTAGAGCTACAATTTGCTTTTTATTTTTTTGCTGTACGACCATTTTTGTATAAGTTACAGCCTGTTGAAAATCCCCCAAAAATTTGGATTTTTTTTCTGCTCCCTTAATTTTTGTGCATAGTATATATTTTCCATGGTCTTCGATTCCTTCTCCGAATTTTCTCATTTCACTAATTCCAATTATATCCCATTTTAATTCTTCTATTGCCAGTTCTAGTTCTTGAAGTTTTTCGGGAGTTCTAAGAGATCGACAGTTTATAGTTGCTATATAATAATCTGTTGTTTTATTTTCCTTGTGGGAATGGGGTTTATTTACCTTTAGAGGGTCTTGGTCATTTTCCCCCACGAGGACCAGTCGGCTTGGGGGAGTTTTATGTTTTGTTGTTTCTTTATGTTTTTTGCTACAAGAGTGTTGTGTTTTCCGTTTACCGATAGTTAATTGTTATTGCTTATTATCTGTTGTATTGGAAGGAAGAGAATTGGATCGGGCCCTCAATAAATCGAATGCATTTAATCTGTTTGTATTTGATGTCTTTATAGTTTGTTGTTTCCTTGGTTGAATATTATTTTGTGGCGATGTTGAATTTTCTCTTGTTCTTTTGTCGTTACTTGTGTTATTTATCTTTAATAGGTAGGTAGTTAATAGTAGCCGATTTTTCTGCCAACGCTGCTTTCATCTCTTCAAATTGCGTGTTCATAAAAGACATGGAGTCACGGAATTCAGACATTTGATTATTTATAGTAGTTAGTTGCGCTAAAACCAATTTTTTTATCGTGGTAGTAAGTTCTTGCTTTAGAATATCACGAAGTGTATCTTCCGTCACATAGTTACTGCCACCGGATGATTCCTCGGCTGGTGTCGGTACCGGTGATTTACTTGATTTTTTTCGCATCGTTACATTTGGCTCAATAGGTAAGACATCAACCTTATTGCATACCAGAGTTGCGGTGGACGCTCTGACGGGTGTGTTAGAGTTGCCTGATTTTGGTAGTTTACTGGGCATTTCCAGATATTTTTTTGGTGCTGCTCCATTCTATCAAATTGCTTTGGTTGTATGCCTGCACATTCGAAATCATACTTAGATCTGCAGCTCGAGCAACTGAGATATTCTCTCTTAGGCAAATAACTTTTGCACCCAGCACAATGATTCAAATTTGAAACGGTCGACATTGTTTCTCAATTTAGCAATGTAATTTTAAAATTTTTAAGAAATGAAAACAAGTCGATACATTAACGAGGCTCGAACTCATGACACGGATATAAAGTCCGCGCGTTTACCAACCAAGCCACGATCGCATTTACGCAATCATTTTGAAAAAGTCTGACAGAATGAAGTACGGTGAAATGTTCGATAACATGAGGGTATATTTTTAAATGTAGAAAAGTTATTATTATGCAAATGTAAGAAAAACACTTTTACACCACTGTTATAGTATGATTTTGAATCGGGAAAAACTGAAGAAAACACTTTCTTTTACAACAAACAAAAGTTATGTGCCACTGATCTTGAAATAATCGTCTTGAGATGCGGTGATTACGGTACGTAAACAGGGATATATTCCAGTTGATATTGAGTTTCGCCTTTTGACAACACAAATAGATGAATTATCACAGAATAACTAATGATTTTAGGTAAACTTTGTGTACTTTTATGAGATTAATACTATAAAAAAGAAATTTAAAAATACGATAGCTGATTTGACGTGTTTACATGATGAGTTGACTTTGACAGATGCTACAATCTGTCGCCTGAACGTCAACACAACAACAACTAATATGTTTTTTTTTGCTCGCTAGAGGAAGTGGTGAACGCACGTGTTAGTGAGTCTTCGGTGATTTTTTCGGTTTTTTTGTGTATATTTTCACAGTTTAAATAGTTATTATTGTGTTATTAACAACCCTACTGGTGCTGGTAATATAATATTATTAAATCATGGAGATAGATCCAGATCCCAAGCCCCCTGACCCGGGAATCGGGTCACGAAAACGTCCTGGAGAGGAACGAGTTTCTTCTTCCTCCTCCAAAAAACCCAACGATACTCAATCCTCTCCATCCATCCAAAACACATACATACATCCTTCCTTCGCCAATGGCCCCAGGTTGTATTCTGTGGACGACAAAGGTCCATTCATTGTACAGGTTTCCCGGGAACTCGAAGACCCAACATCAGGCGCCTCTATAAGAGCCATTACTTTCGGCCAATTTTTACATAAAAATAAAATAACGTCGGTTGTTAGAGACGGCGTTAAAAATGTAGGTCGTAACAAAATCCTTGTGGAGTTTTCAACTCCACAAGCAGCCAATGATTTCCTTAATAACCAAATACTAACACTCTGTAAATATAAAGCTACCATCCCCACTTATAATGTATCTCGTATGGGTCTTGTAAAAGGAGTTCCCGTGGACTGGTCCATGGATGAGCTTGTGGAGTCTCTAGAACTCCCCACTGGTTGTGGGATTGTACTGAAAGCCAGACGGCTGAATAGAAAAACAACCAGTGAGGGTACTACCACCTGGGTGCCAACACAAACCGTCGTTATGACTTTCAGAGGGCAGATGCTCCCTGAAAGAATATACTCCTATTATTCTTCACTCACAGTAGAAATCTATAAATTTCCCACCATCCAGTGCCAAAACTGTTGTCGTTTTGGCCACATCAAGTTGTCTTGCCGGTCCAAGCCTAGGTGCTACAGGTGTGCTCAGCCCCACTCAGGAGATTCTTGCCCAGTACCTGCAAATCTATCCACATGCCTACACTGCTCAGGAAAACATTTTGCTATAGACAAGGACTGCCCAGAATTCTCACGCCAACAGTCTATAAAATTAGTAATGTCTCAAGATAATATCTCGTATATGGAGGCGGCAACTCAGTTCCCTCCTGTCCGTCGCTCATACTCAGAAATCACTAAAGATTCCCCTCCTACTAACTCTATGAGGACCCCTCCGAGACCTCAACCTTCTCCGAAATCCTCCTATCGACAAACTATATTTCGTTCCCCGCGTCCTCGAGCCCCCTTAGCGAAAGGGTATGACAAAAGAGCCCACCAAGATATTATTGGTGGATGCTCATCACCCCTCCCTAATGGTTGCGCTTTGAATGTTGACCAAGTTGATACCCCTCCCACCCAGGGCAGAATTCTAGAAATTCTGTCCGAGTTCCTAGTTAATATAATTACTCCATGTAGTGAAATCCCTTTACCGCCCAACGTTGCCCATAACCTATCCCAACTCTTTAAAATCCTTAACAATGGACCCAACAACCCTACTTCAATGGAACTGTAGAAGCTTACGTTCCAAAAAACACGAATTATTATCCCTCATAAATCTGCATAACCCTGTCATCATTGCCGTCTCGGAAACATGGCTGATTCCAGGTTCTCGTTTTCGGGTTCCAGGTTTCTCCTGCTTGCGGGACGACAGAGATGACGGTTGTGCTGGTAGTGCCTTCCTTATGAAGCACTCCATTCCTTATTCCCAAATCCCTCTCCCTCCCCACAGCCAACAGTTTAATGCTGTGGCTGTTCGGTGTCTAGATATTTCTTTTGTATCTCTGTATATTCCTCACCCTTCTTCTTCTGTTTTTCCTGAAATTCAATCTATCCTATCTTCTCTTCCCAGTCCGGTCATAGTCATGGGTGACTTCAACACTCACCACACTATGTGGGGGTGTCATGCCACTGATGGGCTTGCTCCTATGCTGATAGATATACTGGACGATGTTAACCTGTGCATCCTCAACGATGGTTCTCCTACACGTCGAGTATACCCTGGTCAGAATCCAAAATCAGCAGTGGACCTTACCCTTTGCTCCTCGAACCTGGCTTCCCAAATGAATTGGAGAGTGCTGCCGTCCACCCATGGCAGTGACCATTTTCCTATTATCATCTCATTAAATAATAGATCCGTTCCAATCCCCAACTATGATCCTCTTTTGAAATATAAACTTAAAAAAGCCAATTGGGCAGCATACGCCCAATCGGTTGACTGCATGATTGACTCCCTGCCAAGTCTTGAGATTGACGGAAATTCTATGATTTGTTATGAATCTTTTCTAAATTGTCTTAAATGTTCGGCTGATTCACATATCCCTAAAAAACATCCTCCCAAAAAACACATGCTTTCACCTCCCTGGTGGGATGATGAATGCAGCGATTTATTTAGGGAAAGAACTAATGCAGAGGAGACATACTCATCTTGTATGTCCCTAGAAAATTTTTTAGACTACCAAAAACTTGATGCTAAAGCCAAAAGGGTTGTATCGAAAAAGAAAAAGTTAGGTTGGATGAGTTTCTGTGAATCCCTTAACCCTCGCTCTCCTTCCTCTATTGTATGGACAAATATTAGAAGATTCCGCCGTTCCCTCAACCATGTTGACAGAACCTCCAATAATCCCTCCGATTGGCTTAACAACTTTGCAAACAAACTGGCTCCACCTTCTATTCCTAATGAGGATTTATTTCTGACTTCTACGCCAGCTCCAACCTCTGATGAAATGGATGCCCCCTTTTCACTCTCTGAGCTTCAAATGGCTCTCAGTGGTCTAAAAGACACAACACCAGGGGAAGATGGCGTGCCTTACTCTTTCCTAACTAATCTAAATGACAAAGCTAAATCCTATTTTCTTAGTCTTATTAATAATTGTTTTGAATCCGGTTCTATCCCTGATTCCTGGAAATCCCAAATTGTCATTCCCCTACTCAAACCTGGTAAAGATCCACTAAATTCAAATTCCTACAGACCCATAGCTTTGTCATCTACATTAGCTAAGGTGACGGAACACCTGCTTAAAAATAGATTGGAATGGATAGTGGAAAGCAGAAATATTCTACCCTCTTCGCAATTTGGATTTCGGAAGGGTATGAGTACTACAGACAGCCTCAGCATATTGACAACAGACATTCGGTTAGCCTTTACAAAAGGAGAGTACCTTGTGGGTGTCTTCCTTGATATTGCTTCTGCATATGACAATGTCCTTCTTCCGGTGCTCAGGCATAAACTGCTCAAGCTGAGTATTCCTCCGAGGATGGTACATTTCATATGTAATCTGTTATTTGGCAGATCCATTCTAGTTAAACACCAGTCTTCCTGTCTTCCCCCCCGGCTAGTCTGGAAAGGTCTTCCTCAAGGCTCAGTTCTCAGCCCTCTGCTATATAGCATATATACCCATGATCTTGAACTGTCTGTAAATAGTTTCTGTAACATTTTGCAATATGCTGATGATATAGTCCTCTATCACAGCTCAGGCAGTATAGAAGAAGTATCCTGTCGCTTAAATTCTGCTTTATATTATCTAAACCAGTGGCTGTCTGACCATGGTCTGTCCCTCTCAGTGGACAAATGTCAGGCAGTGAGGTTTACCAGGAAAAGATCCCTCCCTGACTTTTTTATTGAGGGTCAACCAATCAACCTTGAAGATAATGTCAAATTCTTGGGCATTAATTTAGATAATCGACTGAACGGATTGGCTCATTGTGAATATGTGGTTAAAAAATGTGAAAAGGGCATTAATGTTTTAAGAGCAGTTGCTGGGGTCTGGTGGGGTGCTCACCCTTACTCACTTAAATTATTGTACAATTCCCTAGTTAGAAGCTATATGGATTACTGTTTGTTTGTTATGGATCCTTTTAACAAAGCAGGTTGCGAAAAATTAAATAAAATTCAATTTAAATGCCTTAGAATTATTCTAGGAGCAATGAAATCTTCCCCCACTAATGCCTTACAGGTAGAATGTGTTGACCCTCCTTTATCTATCCGTCGCCAATATCTTTGTGACCGGTATGTTAGCAAGGTGTTACAGTTATCATCACATCCTCTTTGGCCCAAATTAATTCAATTGTCCCGCACTCCCCACTGTCGTTACTCCTCTTCCTATTTACTAGACAGCTTCATGAAATTTAATAGCCTCCCTCATCCTATATCAAAATTCCAATATAACCCACTTTTTTCCACGCCATATAAAGCTCTGTTATATAACCCCCCTATCATCACAGATTTTGGCCTAGTTAAAGGAGCCCCAGATACTAGCATTAAATTTCAAGCCATTATTAATCAAAATTGGTCAAATCATCTACATATTTATACTGATGCATCAAAGTTATCCCCAGATGGATGTGTTGGTGCTGCCTGTTGGGTTCCCAGGTATAAGATAATATTAAAATTCAAATGTCCTCCCGAGTCTTCTGTGTTCACAGGAGAAGCCACTGCTATATTGGAAGCAGTCCTGTTTGCACAGTCCCATAACATTCAACAGACGGTTATTTTTACAGACTCATTAAGTTGTTTATTGTCCATTAAAGAAAACCCATTCAAAAGCAAATCAAGGTTTCACATAATCTTAAAGATCAGGCAAGCTCTGCTGTCAAGTTATCAAAGAGGTCTATCCATCTTGCTTGTTTGGATCCCAAGCCACTCCGGAATCCCTGGAAATGAGACTGCCGATTCATGTGCAAAAGCTGCCGTGATTACTGGCTCCCTTGAGTATTTTGAAAATTCTTCGCAAGACTTGACTGCCCTGGCTAAAACTTATCTGGATAGATCTTGGGAGTCCTTCTGGAATGAATCAAAATTGGTGAAAGGCAAACATTATTCATCTATCCAACCAAATATACCAAGACGTCCCTGGTTTTTCTTTCAAAAAATGACTGAACGTTGGGTTCTTACAACTATTTCTCGTTTGCGTCTTGGTCACTCATGTACACCTGTGCATCTAAACAAGCTCCGGATTAGGGATAACTCTATCTGTGAGTGTGGTTTGGATGAAGGCACTGTTACTCATCTCCTTTTTAACTGTCCCAGACTTCTTCATCCTCTCTATGACATTCTTCCCCCAAAAGTCCCTCGTCCTTTAAGTGTTAAATGTTTGTTAATGTTTGTGTTTAGTCCATATTGTAGATTTTTATGTAAATATGTAGAATGTAATAAGATTAAATTGTAATATATGTTTATACTATGTAAATTATTTTAAATATTTTGTTAATATTAATATATGTTATTTGTGTTGTTATAGGTTAGGAACTAACAAAAATATTATGTAATAGTAACTATCTAGTAGATTCTCAAAATTGAACTTGTCAGCTCTCACTGAACAATCTCCTTCGTGCCTTCTCCATCTACTCGACACTGGCGAGATAAACCGTGCCCAGTTGGCACAAATGAAAGCCATTAAGAAGAATTGAATTGAACAACTAATATTCTGCCAGTACAGTAATGTTGTCGCACACGGCTTCACCCGCGGAGATGTCATCACTCCACATTGTATTCAATGCTATTGCTTCAGATTATTTACGATAGGTACTGGCCTAGAGCGCTCTACACTACACATCCGCCACTGCTCGGAACATCAGCTATCTGCTAGTGGGCAGTGATAGTCCCGTCAAAATATGTCCAGCCGTTTCATATACTAGCAGACACACATTTAAAACAGACACAAAACAAAAATTGTTTCAAATAAGTACTGTATACATACACTCTATCAAACAGTTAGTTTAATTGTATTTATTTGAATAGATTTAGAAATAGCAACAGAAGAAAGGATGTTGACATATACAATACTAACAGTTCCTGTGCCATTTGTCAGTGTCACTCACCTACAGCCGGAGCGCAGCCTGCAGCCGGGGGAGGCTCATCGCTCAGCCTCTGACTCCCTGTCCTGTGGAACAGCAACAGAATGTGAGTCTGAGCTGGGACGTAGTGCACAAGCAGTGTTGTGTCATGACATTAGTGTCCTTGTATACTGACTTGTTCTGCAGCACGAGTGAGTCACCGCTGCGGCTCACAGCTGCACGAGGCTCGCACACTTGTGATGCATCACATGCAGCGTCGTTGTATACTGACTTGTTCTGCAGCACGAGTGAGTCACCGCTGCGGCTCACAGCTGCACGAGGCTCGCACACTTGTGATGCATCACATGCAGCGTCGTTGTATACTGACTTGTTCTGCAGCACGAGTGAGTCACCGCTGCGACTCACAGCTGCACGAGGCTCGCACACTTGTGATGCATCACATGCAGCGTCGTTGTATACTGACTTGTTCTGCAGCACGAGTGAGTCACCGCTGCGGCTCACAGCTGCACGAGGCTCGCACACTTGTGATGCATCACATGCAGCGTCCTTGTATACGGACTTGTTCTGCAGCACGAGTGAGTCACCGCTGCGGCTCACAGCTGCACGAGGCTCGCTCACTTGTGATGCATCACATGCAGCGTCGTTGTATACTGACTTGTTCTGCAGCACAAGTGAGTCACCGCTGCGGCTCACAGCTGCACGAGGCTCGCACACTTGTGATGCATCACATGCAGCGTCGTTGTATACTGACTTGTTCTGCAGCACGAGTGAGTCACCGCTGCGGCTCACAGCTGCACGAGGCTCGCACACTTGTGATGCATCACATGCAGCGTCGTTGTATACTGACTTGTTCTGCAGCACGAGTGAGTCACCGCTGCGGCTCACAGCTGCACGAGGCTCGCACACTTGTGATGCATCACATGCAGCGTCGCCGCCAGCGTCCTGCCAAATACAAAACTCATTCACACGTCTGTCCACACATGTCCAGAGGACATTGTATGATAGATATGCAGAGGCCATATACCACCTCGGTCGAGAAGCGCACAACAGTCTCACCTGGAGATGCATGATCATATGTTCATAGTATGCATTCTCTTCCACAAATTCTTGCAAACAAATTGTACATCCGAAGGTAATACTTTCACTCTTTATGTAACTCTTTATTTCAATCTCATGTTTTGCAACTGCAGTGCAGGAAGTTGCTGCTCTTCTATGATGAGCTTCACTCACAGCCTCAGCCAGTGGATCCTCTTCTAACTTGATGCTTATATCGTATTCCTCCTTGGATACACAATGATTGTCTTGTGCCAAGTTATCAGCACTCGACATGGAGTCAGAACTGCGTTCTTTCTTCACCACAACTGTTGCAACATCTCCCACTACAGATTCCTCTGCTGCTGTCTGCTCCTCTTCATCAGTGTGATCTATGTACAAGTCACAATGGTTAGCTCCTAATGTTGTTTGTGTCAAATTACACTTCAGATGTGCAGTTGTGCAGTTCATCAATTCTTTGTGTTGTATAGTATTCTGAAACAAGGTCAATGTTAACACCAAACAATCAACTCCTCAAGTAAGGTAACAAGACATAATTATGTATTTCAGGTTTAAATATAAATGAAATAGTTAATACTGAGTACTCACTAATTCATGTTGTTCAACTAAGTCTGTCATCAGTGAATGGGCTCTCAAGCTCAAGTCTCTAAATCTACTGAAGTTAATCAATCTCTGAGCACACAGCACACAGAGTGTTTGCTTCAGGTTTCCTCGACGACACAACTGAAACAACTGCACACAATTATGAGTGATAAAAAGAAAAACTGAGACAAATGTTGACCTATGTTTTATATCCCTTTACAGTTTCAATTAGTACAATTTGATTGTCAACTCACAGACAGTCCAGTTAGCTGTTCATATGCCTCCTCCAACTTGTGTTTACTCATTAGAGACAGCTTGCTGCCAGTGTCCAGGCATATCATGCACATCTGTAAATATACCAACAGTTACTTCTACATTACTACTTGCATGTGAGTAATGCTGCTATAAGTATGTCTTAGCACTTTCTTCATCTAAATTCACAAATAAAAACACAACAAACTGACCTGCACTATTGAAGGAATAGCATGAGAGTGAATCTGCCTCACACAACTCTCTGTTGTACAAAAGTCGTCATCCAGAAAGTGCTGGGAGCAGACCACAGCAGGGTCGGGCAGGTGATGGTCTTGTGTGCCGAGGGCTCTGAGCCAAGCAGTATGGAGATTGCCTTCACTGGGTACTCTGGAGATCAACATTCATGGTGTACAAAAGAATGCCTACACACATACACAAGTATAATTTATTTATGTATAGTTTAAGCAATATGCTATAAAACATTTACAAGGTTGAGGTTAGCACACAAATTATGAATTCCTTAATGAGAAAGATGCTTGTAGGCTATTACCTTCACACGGGAAATAAACTGTAATGATTTTAAATTGCAAAGTACTGGTTGTAGTCTTCACAAATACTCTACAATTTAAAAGTTATTGTAAGCTAAGCTTACTTGAAATAAATCAATTTTGATTTATCTCTTTAACCAAGAATTTGATAAAAAACTAAGCCATAAAACAGTCAATCAGTACACAGAGTGTGAGACAAGGTCATAGTTTTTCTTCTTTCCTAGGCCTTTTCCACACTTGGTTTATATTGTGAGTAGATCATAGTTGTAGCAAAACTTCTACTAGGTAATCTTTATGATAGCTTGTAGATCTTAATAAACATAATAAAACTGGTTAACAAAGAGTTGTCTGTGAGGTTGACGGCTGAGGCCGAAATTCACGAGATAAATAATTCTACTCACGCATGAAAGGTAATTCCCGTTCTTTCAGATGTCGACACATTGTCTAAAGTATTTTCGCAGAAAGGCGCGCAGCACCGCACCATAGGTGTGTAGTTCTTCGTCATGATACAATAGTCCTCAACTGATACTGCTCTTTGTTCTCACTGTACACTACTACACCGTTAAAAGGAAACACCTAAGATCAGTTAATATTATCGTTTAATGAATTTACCACAAAATTCATTCACGTTTCACGAGATAAATAACAATGTAAATAAGATTAGTTTATCTTATACTCCGGGATACTTTTCGGCTTTCTGTATTCTGAGTTTTCGGCCTTCTGTTTTTTGGAAGATGTGTCGTAATTAAACGTCCGTATAGACTCTTTTGATTAACTTTAATAGTGCAATATTTTAATTTATTACTAATAATTACAGACACAGAGTACAGACGACGAAATCAAAGATTACAGCAAGGAAGTAGGAACTAGGTATGGACGATACAAAACATATATAGATATTAAATCTATATATTGCAGTAATATCAAAATCTATATATCAAAACATTCGGCATCTATATATTTTCTGAAACACTATATTGCCGATGTGACTGAATCGGGCAAATCGTACATGAATCGGATTCAAACCATGTATTCGGCCAAACCCTATATTACAAGTCAAAATGAAACTTATGTCTCAAACCTTAAGGCACTAATTAATTCATTCCAAAAGCAAAATGCGATTCAGCAAAACACTATATTTTTTTAATACAAGTCAATATGAAACTTATGAGTCACTACATAAGGTACTAATTCAATCATTCCAAAACGCGATTCCGAAAAACACTATATTTTTTTAAATACAAGTCAATATAGTACTTATCATAAATACATAAGGTTTCAATTGTAGTACAACAAAATGAATGACATATTATGACATCGAAAAAAGAAGTACGTCACAATAATGCAGGGTCTTCTTATAGCAGGTATTTTCAATTTTCTACCATTATATTTACGAACTATTGTTTTAATACCCAAATAGATGGCATCACAATTCACATGTAAATATCATTCATTGTAGTTTATGTTTCTTTAAACAGATGGCGGAACGAAGAAAATAAAAGAGTTATCTAATAAATTAATAATCTTTTATTAATTTGTAAAAATAAAAACTAATATGATTTAAATTGTATATTATATTCATCCAATACAACAAAATGTATGCAACGTTTAAATAAAACATGAAAAAAGAAGTATGTCGATTATTTTCTTAAACCATCGTTTTATTTAACTAAGAGTTGGATTACCCAAATACTCAAATAGATGGCATCGCATGTATCTTCATTATAGTTTATGTTGTTGTAAGCAGATATCCGAAAGAAGGAAGTTAAATAATTATATAGGTATTGTTGTGTTGTATTAATTTGTAATAATAAATTACCTACATACAAAAGGAAAAAAACCTATAACGTAATGCATTTTTTTTGCAAACCAAAACAAATGAACATGTTATTCACAGGATGGCGAAAAACAATAGGTTCCTTTGGCGCAAACACAGATGGCGCCAAGAAAAAAAAAACAAAATTAAAATAAAAAGGGGAAATATAAACCTTTAAAAAAATTGACAATCGCCATAAAACTTGAAAAATGTAACCTCAAGTAAATTGTTATTGTATTGCCTCCGAATCAACTAAATCGAGCACATGCTACGTGAATTCGATTCGCTCTCGTACTATCTATTCGGCAAAACACTAGATTACAAGTTAATTTGGTACTTATTACAAACACCTGTAAATTGCTTATTATCTTTTGATTGATAAGTAGACAGGTATACCAAAAAAAAAGAAGTAGAGTTAGAACAACCGATTGTAATTTGTTTAAAATTACAATTATTTTAAAAGGAAATTAATTCTATAAAATAATATTTTTTATATTAAACAAACAACAAGTAAAATCAAGTAAATTTTATAGTACTTAATGTTGTGTAACCATCGCATCAAAAAAACAATAAAAATAATTGTGCGCGCTCTACACTCGAGGCGATAGCGCTATGAATGAACTGCGACTGTAGAGCCCGTTCGCAGGCTTCGCGGCTTGTTAATTATTTTTAAAGTCTTCCGTGAATTCGAAGACAACCGTATTGTATTCCATTTTTTTGACGGCCTCTGTGGCGCAGTGGTAAGCGTGGTGGATTTACAAGACAAGATTTTTCTTGGTCTTGGTCCAGGTCTGGCTGATGTGAGACTTCGGTCGTGGCTAGTTACCACCCTACCGGCAAAGACATACCGCCAAGCGAATTAGCGTTCCGGTACGATGTCGGATTTTCATCCTGCTCCTAAGAAGTTAACCCGCTTCCATCTAAGATTGCATCATTACTGGTGAGATTGTAGTCAAGGGCCTGTAGAGAAAAATAAAATCCTCCGATGTAACTGAATCGAGCAAATCGTACTTGAATCGGATTCGCTCTCAAACTATGTATTTTCGGCCAAACCCTATATTACAAGTCAATATGAAACTTAAATCTCATTCCATAGAGCACTAATTAATTTATTCCAAAACGCGATTCAGCAAAACACTATATTTTTTTCAATACAAGTCAATATGGTACTTATAACAGAGAAATAAGATTTAAATTGTAATACAACAAAATGTATGCAAAGGTAATGTCATCAAAAAAAGAGGTACGTCGAATTAATGCAGGGTCAACATTTATGAGATATTTTCAATTTATCACCATTATATTTACGAACTATTGTTTTAATACCCTAAAAGATGGCATCACAGGTAAATATCATTCATTGTAGTTTATGTTTCTTTAAACAGATGGCGCAACGAAGAAAATAAAGGAATTATATTATCAATTAAGTATTCTTGTAAACATAAATTACAATGTTAACATGTTATTAATAGATGGCGTTAATGGCGCGAACCAATTTGTTCCTTGGCGCAAACATAGATGGCGCAAAGAAAAAAAAACTTTAATTCGTAAATAAAGAAGTCGGTTAATTAAATAAATAAATATATAACAAATTAAATAATCATTAAATAACTTAATATAAAAAAGGGGAAATATATAAACCCTTAAAAAACTTAACCTCAAGTACATAATCTGTGCCTCAAGTAAATTATAAATGTATTGCCATAATCTCACCAGAGCGATAAGGAAGTGACATGAATCCAGTAATACAAGATAGATTCAAACTAATGTATGTTTCAGAAAACATATAGTCTTAGAAAATATATAGTTTCAAAAAATATATAGTTTCAGAATCCGATATTCAATATCAATATATAGTTTCGATTTGATACACAGAGAATCCGATATTACCCACACCTAGTAGGAACATATTTACTCAGGATTACAGTGTATTATTGGAACTTTCATTTGTTTGTGGTCTGTGATTGGAACGAAATCGAAACGAATTTCGAATTTTCGACAATAATTGGTATTTGACAGATGAGTTGACATGACACTTGACTTGACTTGCCACTGCCAGTAACAGTTGACGTTTAGAGCTTTTGTTTTTTAAAAATTGTATCTATCTGATGCTTAGACCATTAATAACTGGACTTGGAAGTTGGATCGCACCCAAATTCACCAACAAAAAAGTCTGTCGTTTTTTGAGGGGGACGAGGTAAACTCACACATCGAAAACATTTAACACCATTAAGTATATTCTGTGTCCATACACTACACACAACTATAAATTTGACTCGCAATACACACACGCGTAATTTTTACACAGACTAACAAACACATTGCCACAGTAAAAATATATACAAGCAGTATTGTAACTCGGCTGTATTTTTGAAATAAATACCTACAACCAAGCGGTACGTAAACATGTGATAGGGCTGTCCGCCTCCAGCATTTTAATTACATTTGCCAACTTTATGTTTCCATTTCGTTTTGTTATTGTAAATATACTTTTTTTATGTAAACAAATAAAATACTTTGTAAATTGTAGTAAAATAGGAAGTGATTAATAAAATGCGTGTTCAAATCAAATCAAAAATCATTTATTTCAAGTAGGCTCAGTTTACAAGCACTTTAGACACGTCAGTTGACTATTTGTAAAGATTCTACCACCGGTTCGGAAGGCAGGTTCTGCTGAGAAGATACCGGCAAGAAACTCAACAGTTGCTCTTTTGAAAAAGACATACAGTATTATAATTCACAATTGATAACAATTACTGTTTACATATCTTATAGTTTTACTTCCTGTGTGAAGGTGGAAGCTGATCCAACGGGCTCCAAGCATCTTTATCATTAAGGAACTCATCAATGTTGTAGTACCCTCGACTAAGTAAATGTTTTTAACACATTGCTTCAAGCTATGCATTGGCAGGTCCATCACAGTTGTTTTTAGATTGGTAGATTTTAATAAGGCTGATACTAATCAATGACCTTGAAGGATAATTTGGTCACAAGCACAACTGACATAATTGAGGTTGTCATGTAAAATATGTCTAATCTCTTTACGCAATGACTAAAAATATCTATCTCGCTCCATTGAGTTAGCTTTCTATAAGTTAGAGAGGTTACAAAAAAATTTTGTTGATTCTTTAAAAAAATAATTCTTTGACCAAATTTGACGTAAAATGCCACATGTCCATTATAAATAGGTGTCAAAGCACCGTGCGTTCGTCACTGCCGCACAGTCGCGACTGTCTGCACCCCACGCCCCAAGTCCGAGGTGCGTAGGTATAGCTCGCGTTTCGACCCCTAGTATGAAGTCAAACTACTGCTTGTATATATTTTTACTGTGGCGTTGCTTAAGACTATCCACAGATTAAATACATAGAACATTCGTTTACTGATCGATGTTTGGCTGTTTCGTCAAAAGAATCGATTCTTTTTATAAATTGTTTTTATTAAAAATTTGATAAAATTAAGGTTTAATAATATACTTTAATACTTTCAAATGAAACGTTACTCCATCTTTTACTAAACTACAAGTTTTTGGCCGTTTTTTATGCCATTTAACTACTCAAACCGGTATTTTTAGGGAGCTCTTTACACGACGAAAACGATCACAACAATGAAACATCGATTCTGTAGCAACAGTTTTTATAAACGCGTTAGATCATAGATTTTTGATCTTTGCCAGAGGGGTAACGGTTAGCGAGCCAAGTCCAGTTATTAATGGTCTAAGATCTGATGAAACACTACACTGTAGTATTTTAGTTGAGTACGAACCAGTATCTATTAATCTGTGGTACGAACAATTTTTGGATTTATTCTGTGGTTAAGACTGTCAAATCCATGTTCCTTGGTCAAATCAAATGATTGTTTTATGTCGATGTCGAAGTTGTTTTATTTTGTATTCTAAATGAATTCTCTCTCAAATTAAAGTGTTAAAATTCCTTAAATCCTTACAATTACTAGTTTGTAGTATCATTTAAGTGTTCATTTTGTAGTATATTAGAAATATAACCAAAAATTTCGGTGGACTATAACTACAAATTTTAGTGTTTATCATGGCTTTGCAACTATCCCGGAGGGAGGTTGAGGACCTGCGCTCGTCTCTGGACCGTGCAATATACAGGACTATCGGAAAATCTGACAGTTCTCTATTATCTACTGTTTCGTCCTGCCTGACTAGTGGGTAAGTATTCAAATTCAAAATTAATTTATTTCCAACTAGCACAACTTCGTCCGTTCTTAGAATCCGGCCCGTCGTCGCAAAATGTCTACGAACTATAAAGTATCTCCCTGTTCCTGCCAAATTTAACCTTTATAATATGATATGATTGATTTCATATATATTTCTTTACCACACGATGGACCAGGCACCCGCATAGTGAATCCAAGCATTGTTAAGATATTCGTCTCTATAGCCTTAGCTCACATTACTAGCGTATAATCTGACGTTTATGGTTAGAAGTAAAGTCAAAAACCTAAAATTAAAATTACAAGGGTTCCAAATGTGCTTTGTTATGTGAAAAACCTGAACCAAATTGACATAGTCTCTTTGTTATTGATTTTCACAATATTGTCTATAGCTAAGTACCCACTAAAAGAGCTGTGGTAGCCTAGTGGATATGACCTCTGCATCTGATTCCTGAGGGTGTGGGTTCAAATCTGGTCCGGGGCATGTACCTCCAACTTTTCAGTTGTGTGCATCTTAAGAAATTAAAAGAAGGAAAACATTGTGAGGAAACCTGCATACCAGAGAATTTCTTTAATTCTCTGCGTGTGTCAAGTCTGCCAATCCGTCTTGCGCCAGCTTAGTGGATTATAGGCCTAACCCCTCTCACTCTGAAAGGAGACTCGTGCTCTGCAGTGAGCCAAATATGGGTTAATACTGAAGTACCCACTACCCAGTGATCATCATCATGTCAGCCGATGGATGTCCACTGCAGGACATTGGCCTTTTATAGGCACTTCCAAACATCACAATCCTTAGCTGCCTGCATCCAGCGTATGCCCGACTCTTGGTGTCAGTCCACCTGGTGGGGGTTCAACCAATAACTTTTAAAATAATTTTGTGTATAAGCTAATGGGCTATTTTTAAAAAATAATAATGTATTTGTCATGATATAAAAAAACAAGACAAAGTCAGACTCTCTACTATCCGAAGCAAGACCAAGGTCAGAGATGTGGCAGTAACAATTAAGAAGCTTAAGTGGAAGTGGACAGGACACTTCATGCGGGATAAAAGGGATAAGTGGACCAGGGATGTGACAGAGTGGTATCCTAGGATAGGAAAAAGGAAAAGAGGTCGCCCCTGCCAAAGATGGGAGGATGACCTCAGACAGACAGCAGGAGACACATGGAGAAGGAAAGCAAGAGATAGAGAACTATGGAAGTGTCTGGAGGAGGCCTATGCCCGAGGGCAAGCTGAAGAAAAGAACCAGTGTCAATGATATGTTAATAATTCAGTAAATAAAGGCTTTATTATTATTATTATTATAATGTGTTTGTCAAATATTATGATCTCTAATTTACTTGAAACAAATTTGTCTTTCTTGTCTTGTAAGTCAGTCACATTTCTTGTTGTGTAATTCTTTATTGGTTACTTGGGATAGGCGGGGACAGTGATTTGTGTGGGAAAGGGGAGTGTTTGTTAACAGTCAGAGGCACCACAGCGTTCACAAGTGCGTGACTCCACTTAAGGTCATTCTCTTCCAATCTAGGGTTTTGTTTTGGTTACAGTTTGATTTGTTAATTAAGTTGTCCTGTCAAATGTTGTGAATCATAATCTTTGTTCGACATTGGTTTTCTTTTTTTTCAAAGTTTCTGCTAAAAATATATATATAGCACCAAGAGATAATGATGTTTGTATGTATTATGTTTCAGCTACGAAAGAAGGAAGATAATAGACAAAATCTCAGCGCACATAGAGTCGAAGAAGGCCAGCAAGCTAGCGGACAAGGTCCTCGCTCTGGCACAGGAGCTAGTGTCTGCAGCGAAGGCGCCCAAGAGGAAACATGACGAGAACAAAGACAAGGATAAAGACGTTAAAAGGTATATACAATTAACAAAGCCTGAATAGCTCAACGGTAAGAGCGGTTGAACTCATCACCAAGGGGTGGTGGTTTGATCCCTGCCCTGTTGGTCTATTGTCGTACCCTCTCGTAGCACAGTCTGTCCCGACTAGTTGGAGGGGAATGAGAATATTGGTCATATCAAAAAAAATAAGGTGCATATACTTTTTTCAAAAATGTATAAAATTATCTTTTTAATTTTTGGTCGTTACAAGTTAGCCCTTAACCATAATCGTCACCTGATGGTAAGTGATATAATCTAAGATAGAAGCGGACTTAGAAGTAGAATGAAAATCCACAACCCTTTTTGTCTCTATACGGCATATTAACAGAACACTAAATCGTTTCGCAGTATGTCTTCGCTGGTAAGGTGGTACTCCATGGCCGAAGCCTCCCACCAGCCAGAACTGGACCAATTAACAAAACCTCAACTGATACATCCAGGGAATGAACCCAGGACCTCCATCATTTATATCCACTTATCACTGCGCCACGGAGACTCGTGTCTCTCTGTTACCAAAAATCCTCAGAAACAGCTGTACAGATCTTTATGATATTTTGTGTGTATATTGGGTAGGTCTAAGAATACCTACATCTTATAGCCTCTCTAGAAATGTAGCTAGTAGTAGTATCCAAAGCTGCTCTAATAGGATTTTACCAAATTTGGCGTCAGGGAGAACCACAGAAGAGGAGGGGAGTGTTGATCGATTGTCAAGTAATTCCTTAACCCTACGTCCTGTAGTCACAAGTTCAGGACTCTGTTTTGAGTTTTTCTCTCTACCACGCGATGGACCCGGCACCTGCACGGGGAATGCTAAGATATTCATCTCTAACCATAGCCGAAGCTCACCTGCCAGTAATAATAATATAATTAATTAAATAAAAACTTTTTCAAACAAGGTCCCGTCAAGATGAGAAGCACGAGTCGCGAGATGACAAACGCGACAGAGACAAAGAGGAGAGCAAAGAGAAGAAAGTGGAAAACTTGATAGAACTGCCTGCAGTCGTACAGGACGGGGAGACCATTGGCTCCAAGATGGCTGGCCTCAGTGCCGATAAAATTAAGGTTTCTTTTAAATTTTTTTTTTCTTTACAAGTTAGCCCTTGACTGCAATCTCACATGGTGACAAGTGGTGATGCAATCTAAAATAAAGTAAAACTTTATGGTACGCATATACACATAATAAATATAGACTGCCCTATCGCTATTTTCTCAGTGATTCATAGCAATTAGTAAAAGTGAAAAAATATTATGACATAACAAATGAACTAACTAAAAATGTCTATGTAGTTAGTCTGTACGTAGAAGTAGGTGTGAGAGGATTACCAGCAAAATCTCTCTATAACTTGCTTAAAGACCTTGGCTTCTCTAGAAGTGCAGCTAGTTCTATATTAGAACGAGTATCCAAAGCTGCTACTAGGATCTTACCAAATTTGGCGGCAGGGAGAACAACACGAGCAGAGAAGGGGAGTTTTGATTGATTGTCAAAGAATTCCTTAACCCTACATCCAGTAGTCACAAGTTCAGGACTCTGCTCGGAGTTTATCTCTCCTCATGCTATGGTCATTTGTTTGTAAGCATGTACATACAAATGACCATAGCATGTTAGCAATACAAATCTATACTAATATTATAAAGCTGAAGAGTTTGTTTGTTTGATTGAACGCGCTAATCACAGGAACTACTGGTCCGATTTGAAAAACTCTTTCAGTGTTAGATAGCCCATTTATCGAGGAAGGCTATAGGATATATATTATCCCCGTATTATTAGTATAAGTCTATTGTTCTAACAACACTATTACAATATATTATTTAATAAAGACAAAAATCAAAATCAAATCAAAGTGGAAATGTGTTAACTTCTTAAATGAATATCCACACCCCTTTCGGTTGCACACCATCGTACCGGAACGCTGCGTTGCTTGGCTGACGTGGCGGCTGTCGACAGGTGATGATGGCGAACGCGCAGAGGGAGATCGAGGAGCGCAAGCGCACGCTGCAGGCGTTGAAGGGCGAGCGCAACGTGAGCGCCGCCGCCGCCGCCGCGCAGCAGCTGAAGGCGCAGCTGCAGCAGAGCGCCTTCCCGCCGCCCAGCGTCATCAAGCCCGTGCTCTACTCCAAGCCCGGTGAGCCCCCTGTAGTAATACATAGTAATATATATATATAGACACGGGCATAAGTTAGTTTTTTTTTTTTTTTTAAATATAAATATACTTAAACAATACACATCAGGCAAGGCTCGACTGTATTTATGTCCGTCACTGCCGTGACAGACATATTACAGTGCCCATGCCGATACGGAAATTGTAAGGTAACCTGACGGACTTTAATAATAATGAATAATAATTTTATTATTATTCAAAATTATTTATTTAATGTTTAACTATATTTAAAACAAATTGTTTAATTTAATTAATAAAATTTATTAATTTTGCAATTGGCGAAATAATAAATTTCGTTTTTTGTATTACATATTGAAATAAGGATTCCGTTTTTTAATTTGGCAGGTAGTTACGTACGGGCGGAACCCTAAAAAGAGACAAATAAATTAGAATTACAAAAAAATCCCATAATCACATTAAATAAAATGAGTTGTTTGGTTGCCTTGACGACCAATAATATAGCAGGTCGTCGGACTTATTTTTGTATACATGTGTGCGTTTTGTTCTGGCAGACGCAGGTCATTGAATACGAGTTGTTGTCGACAGTGACGGTCTACGACTGATGCACCCTCAGACCAATTATAGAAGGACCTGTATCGCATTCATAGTCCCGAACAAAATTGTCCGTCATTTTCTGAGGAAAACGAGCTGAAAGATGTATACCAAATCTAGTATACATCTTAAACTAAACTAGAAGTTTTTGCCCGTTTTTTACACAATTCAATTACACAAAAAGGTATTTTTACGGAGCTCTTTAGCCGATGCACACGATTACGACTATTTAACATCGATTCTATAGAGACAGTTTTTACAATCGCATTAGATCGTTGATCATATACTTTGACAGAAAAATAACGTCCAGCGAGGCAGGTCCTATACAATAATGGGTCTGAGGATACACCTCACTAACTCACTTCCAGTCCCCTCCCGTCGCCCGCATACTATGGGAGTGTCATCAACAAACTTTCAAAGCTATAATAATGATGATTTGATGATTCCCAGCGGTCGCGCCGATGTCGGCCGAGGAGTTGGAGAAGCAGAGGAAGATAGCCGAGCTGCAGGCGAGGATACAGAGGAAACTGGCAGGTATGTTGGCTAATTAATGTTTAAGAGTTGTGGGGAACACACAACTCCAATGTTAATGTTTTTTTTTATTTTTATTGTTTACAAGTTAGCCCTTGACTACAATCTCACCTGATGGCAAGTGATGATGTAGTCTAAGATGGAAGCGGGCTAACTTGTAAGGAGAAGGATGAAAATCCACACCCCTTTCGGTTCCTACACGGCATCGTACCGGAACGCTAAATCGCTTGGCGGTACGTCTTTGCCGGTAGGGTGGTAACTAGCCACGGCCGAAGCCTCCCACCAGCCAGACCTGGACCCAGGACCTCCGTCTCGTAAATCCACCGAGCATACCACTGCGCCACGGAGGCCGTCTTCTTCTTTTCTGGACCTTTTCTACACTTGGCCACTAAGGATTGGCCGTTGTACGTCGGTCCATTTGGTGCTGGTCCCCGCTGGTGTCGCTCCAGCCAACCGAGCTCGCTCTAGAAGCTTTGTTGTGTTTCAGGTGGAGCCCTCGCCGCGGCGGGCAGCACGGGCCCCGCGCCGCTCATCCTGGACCGCGAGGGGCGCACCGTGGACACGACGGGCCGCCGCGTGCAGCTCACGCACCGCGCGCCCACGCTCAAGGTGACAGGCGCTCTGTTTGACACCGATGCGCACCGTGCGCTCGGACGCACCGTGCGCATGAGTGGCTGACGTGCATTTTTTTTATTCTATACAAGTTAGCCCTTGACTATACCTCTCGCGTGGCGGTACGTGTTTGTCGGTACCTGGATCAATTAAGGAAACCTCAATCCGCCCAGCTGGGGAAATATTTATTTATTACTAGCGGACCCGTTCAAGCTTCGTTTTGACATAAGTGCACTTATTCTCTATCTCTACTCTACCCTTCTATACCTCTACCCCTACCCTACCCCTACCCTACCCCTACCCTACCCTACCCTACCCCTACTTTACCCCTACCCTACTCCTACGAAAAGGATTGTTTTTATGGTTTTCCCGGCAATTATACTAATTTTTCTTACGTGTAAATATAATAAGATATTACGATAATATTATCTTATTATTTATCTTATAAATATAATATTTTTACGTCACGCATCGGGCGCACGAGTGACTGACGTACGTTTCTTTCTTACGTGTCCGTGACGCGCCGGGCAAGCTCTGTTTGACCCGATACGAGTGGCTGACCGTCCGTCTGCGCAGGCCAACATCCGCGCGAAGCGGCGCGAGGAGTTCCGCGCGCAGCTGGCGGGCGCGGCGGAGGCGGCGGGCGAGGCGGCGTGGCAGGACGAGCGCGTGGCGAGCAAGCCGGCGGCGCGCGCGCGCCGGGCGCTGCGCTTCCACGAGCCCGGCAAGTTCACGCAGATGGCGGAGCGCCTGCGCATGCGGGTGAGTGCTGCCACCTGTCGCCCATACACGACTACTTTTTTATAAGTCACTTTTTTTTCACTCAAGTCACTCTCCCCGTGATATTTAATTTCTTAAAATGCACACAATTGAAAAGTTGGAGGTGCATGCCACGGACCGGATTCGAACCCACACCATCCGGAGTTGGAGGCAGAGGTCATATCCACTGGGCTATCATGTATCATAAGAAATTAAATATCACGTGTCTCAAACGGTGAAGGAAAACATCGTGAGGAAACCTGCACGCCAGAGGATTAATTCTCTGCGTGTGTGAAGTCTGCCAATCCGCATTGGGCCAGCGTGGTGGACTATTGGCCTTACCCCTCTCATTCTGAGAGGAGACTCGAGCTCAGCAGTGAGCCGAATATGGGTTGATAACGAAGACGACACTCTCCCCGCCTCGAACGCCACGAGCATACTGAAGCCGACCGTGCGACGAGCACCATAAATTGCAAGTCGTTCACGCCAACCGATCATTACCCCTCTCTAACTCCCTAAAAGTCGCGCCATCTAGCGTCGGCACGAGATCGAGCGACTTCATATCCGTCCCAGACTACCATTCCCTACAATAGTTATATAGCCTACTAGCGCACGCCCGCGACTTCGTCGACGTGGAATTTAGTTTTTCACAAATCCCTCGGGAACCATGGATTGTGTTAATCCAGAGTAAAATCTAATTCCATTCCAAATTTCAGCTAAATCGCTTCAGTAGGTTTTAAAGAGTAACAAACATCCAAACATACATCCAAACATCTATACAAACTTTCGCGTTTATAATATTAGTAGGATTTTGTAATTAAAAAAAAAAATTTTTTTACGGCGGGATGAAAAGTGCCAACGTAGGATTAATGATGTTTTAAAAATTTTACTTGTTGCCATTTTTTTTCGAGCTACAAAAGTCCCTTTTCCTACGAGCGGGATGAAAAGTACCACCGTAGGATTAAGTAATTTTTAAAAAATTTTACACTGCAATTTTTTTTTCGACCAACAAAAGCCCCTTTTTCGACGAGCGGGATGAAAAGTCACGGTATATTGCAGGCGCAACTGGAGAAGCTGCAGAACGAGATATCGCAGATCGCGCGCAAGACGGGCATCTCGTCGGCCACCAAGCTGGCGCTGCTGACGTCGGACGCGCCCGACGCCGACCGCGTGCCCGACATCGAGTGGTGAGTGGTCACCGCACGCAGCGATCACTGTCATATACATATTTTTTTTTTTTTTTAATTATTGGGGTTCAAATCAAATGAAATCAAAATCAAAAATCATTTATTTCAAGTAGGTTTAGTTTACAAGCACTTTTGACACGTCAGTTGACTATTTGTAAAGATTCTACCACCGGTTCGGAAGGCAGGTTCTGCTGAGAAGATACCGGCAAGAAACTCAACAGTTGGGGTTACCAAACGGAATGGGGATGATGACTAGGTTTGAATATATTGATTTTTATGATAAATTCGGGTAAATAAGGTCAATGTTAACTAATTTATACAAAAAAAATCACAGATTGACTGGATATTTGCAAAATAAATCTATGCTAATATTATAAAGCTGGAGAGTTTGTTTGTTTGTTTGATTGAACGCGCTAATCTCAGGAACTGCTGGTCCGATTTGAAAAATTATATATTAGCCCCGTATTCTTACGGGAACGGGAACCACGCGGCGTCAGCTAGTTTGATATATGTATAATTTAACGGTAATTTGTGTTTAACGGTATAAGATACGAAAAACTTTTATACGAAGAGGTTTTTTTTATTTCACTTACTAACTTAACTATTGACTTGTTTTACTATAGCTTGGCAAATCGTTCGTAACACTCCCAAAAGTCCGCGCAGTCCCCTCCCGTCGCCCGCATACCATGGGATATAGTCCTACTTTGTAAAGAATAACTACAATTAGAAAAACGTATAATTATTATTAATAATATATGCTACACAAAATACGCGAGCTTAGATGCGAGCAATTAGGCCGTTGGGTTTTTTTTTTTTTTTTTTTAACTATTGACTTGTTTTACTATAGTTTGGCAAATCGTTCGTAACACTCCCAAAGGTCCGCGTAGTCCCCTCCCGTCGCCCGCATACCATGGGATATAATTCTAGTTTGTAAAGAATAAACAAATGTGTTACCTCGTGGTCGTGGTCAGGTGGGACAGCGTGATCCTGATGACGCCGGAGGAGCGCGAGCGGCGGCCGCGGGCCGGCCCGGCGGACGCGCGTACCGGCCCGCAGCGCGTGGCGGCGTGCAACACGGGCGCCGACGACATCGTGGACAACGTCAACGAGGACGCCATCACCAACCTGGTGGAGCACCCGCAGCAGCTGCGCCCCCCCAGTGAGTGATACCACTTCGTTTATTTTTTTTTTTAAGAAGATTATTTGAGAACAACACGAGCAGAGAACAGGGAGTGTTGATCGATCGTCCAGGAATTCCTTAACCCTACGTCCTGTAGGCACAAGTCCGGGACTTCTTTTTTTTTTTTTTATTCTTTACAAGTTAGCCCTTGACTACAATCTCACCTGATGGTAAGTGATGATGCAGTCTAAGATGGAATCGGGCTAACTTGTTCGGAGGAAGATGAAAATCCACACCCCTTTCGGTTTGTACACGGCATCGTACACCAGCTAGACCTGGACTAATTAAGAAAATCTCAAGCTGCCCAGCCGGGGATCGAACCCAGGACCTCCGTCTTGTAAATCCACCGCGCATACCACTGCGCCACGGAGGCCGTCAAATTGTAAATATTGAGGCTACAAAACTTATTATCACAGATTAAGAATGATAGGTAGACAGAGAGATCGTACGGAACACGACGGTGTCGTACCTGTCACAAATACAAAAGTCAAAAACGAATACATTCTCGAGTCAGTACGATACGAAGCGTCGCACCGGTAACTTTCAATATTGTTCAAGATAAAAAATATTCTTAAAACTTCAACTTGACTTTAAAAATAAAAAATAAACTAAAAAGCGAAAAATAAGATCGTACGTTCTACCTTCTGATCACTTTGAAGTTGGTGCCAGGCCAGTGACGTATTAATTAAAGCTGTCTCTGAAAGAACTGTCTGAAAATCGTAAAATCGTATGATTTAACGGCTTGAGCTAATGCATCACTGTTGGCACCGCATTCAAAGTGATCAGATGGTAGCATGTACGATGTTATTTTTCGCTTTATAGTTTATTTTCTGATTTGGAATTGCAGTTCAATTTTTTTGTGATTTTTTTACATTTTTACATTTTTAGTGATAGGTTTTAAAAACTAGCTTTGGTTTATTAATTAAAGACTGACCTAAGTGCCGGGTTTTGACCCTTTCTAATCTCATTCATAATTCTATGTTAAGAGCGCGCAGCGCGTCGGTACGATATGGATAAAATTCGAAGCGCAAGCGAGACGCCGAATTATGACTTTCACGTGAGTGAAAAGCACGGAGCGATTGACGCGCGACGCAAATTTTTATGACGTGAGCGCCAAAACCATTTTTACCTAATTGCAAGTAAATTAAACAACATAACGAAAAACAAAATGGCCATGTTCAAGATATATACCTAATTTTCTATACAAAACAAAAATTTAAGAAAATAAGTTTCCTTTTCCTGAGATTGAAAGCAAAATGTGAGCAAAACATGTATTTTTCAAAAAAATAAACTATCGAGAAAAGTTTTACAAATTGTGTATTTTGTATAGTCATAACGAAGCTAACACTTTGAAATATCATTTACCCAAATATCAGGCTCCTAACTTTTCCCGAATCTGAGATCCAGAACCATTTGTAACCACCAAATTACATATTGCACACTCTTAAGTTTCAATGTAATAGTACAAACATAACGAATGTCCAGCGGTCAAGGGTCGATCTGTTTTTATTCTCTATTGATAACCACGTCAAACGTATTGCTCTAAGAGCCGGCGTCAGAAATATATACCCTCATCATCTCAGACCAATTATTGTACAGGACCTGCCTCGCTAGGTGTTACTTTTCTGTCAAAGTATATGATCAACGATCTAATGTGATTGTAAAAGCTGTCTCTAAAGTATCGACGTTTTATAGTTGTAATCGTGTTCGTCGGTTAAAGAGCTTCGTAAAAATACCCTTCTGTTTAATTGAATGGTGTAAAAAATGGGCAAAAACTTCTAATTTAGTATAGAATATATACCAAATCTATGCTCATTTCCTCAGAAAATGACAGACAATTTTGTTCGTGACTATAAGTGCGATACAGGTCCTTCTATAATTGGTCTGAGCTCATCATATTTGTTTATAAGTGATAAGAAATAAATTTACTTTTTTATTTGACACATTTTAATTGACACGTTTCAAATAGGTTGCCCAGTTAAATATACAGGGTGTCTCGTAATTAAAGAATAATACCCAAACGGTATTCTAAAACTAATTTGAATAGTTTTCTAAAAATACCTAGTTATATTTATTTTTTCAGATTTTTTCAAAATTTTCTATCTTGTATTAGTTTTATTCATGCTGTAGCTGATGATTTTGGAAATCTGAATTCTTCAATAATTCAACAATATAAATGACTACATTAGTAAATTTAAGCAAGTAGGCAGATATTGTAAGACATTTTAAAGTCTTTAAATTTTTTTTCTTTAAATTTTTTAACTTTAAATTTTTTTTCGTGTATTGAAAATTCAGCACCTTCCATACATTTTTACCAGCAACTTTGTAAATACAAAGAGTAGACACAAGTTTTATACCAATTTACAAACCTCGATAAGTGTACAACTTTTTTAAATGATAGTACACATCAGCTCCAAGCATTTTTTTTACAGGACAATTTTTTTTAATTCGGTCATCTTAATGAAAGAAAAATATTTTTTTAAAAATCCGAAAAATAATCTTATCTTGGTCACCCTAGGGATCTTTGGAAAATTATACAAAATTAGTTTTATATAATTAGGTGGTGTATCTACCGATTGCGTTTTATCAATTAATTACGGAACACCCTGTATAATTCTAATGCTGGCTCTTAGACCATCGGTCCATTAGGAAAATCCCACAAATGATTCGACGATATAAATAGTTTCGTTCGAATTTCCCTGTATTCAGTCATCAACTGTTCTACGATCAAGTTACGTGCTCTCAATAGCGAGTGCTGAAATATCGAGACGCGCGGTGGTGTGTCAGCCAAAGAGAGGACGGCGAGCGACAGTAGTGGGTTTACAGGAAGCGTCTTGTGCCACTATTGTCCGTTATTATTATATCGAAATGTTGAGAGTACTTGTGCCAGTGATCATAGCCGTGAGCGTAGTCTGCGGTCGACCGAACCACGATGGACTGTTGTCGACAACTAAACCGGAGCTGCAGTCAAAAGTTAAAGAAGTACACACACGTCAATTTAATGTCCTACAATTTCTGTACAGTAATGGCGTGGACAGACGACCGGATAATGTAAACAGTGATGGTACACCACATGTCAATGGTAAAACGTTGAATGTCAGTCGTTCTAAACTGTTGAATTTCAGTGATGTTAAAACGTTGAATGTCAGTGATTCTAAACCGTTGAATGTCAATGGTGCTAAACTGTTGAATTTCAGTGATAGTAAACTATTGAATGTCGGGGATGTTAAAACGTTGAATGTCACTGATGGCACACCGAATAATGTCAGTGATTCTAAACCGTTGAATGTCAATGGTGCTAAACTGTTGAATTTCAGTGATATTAAACTATTGAATGTCGGTGATGTTAAAACGTTTAATGTCAGTGTTAGTATATCGTTGAATGTCAGTGATGGCACACCGAATAATGTCAGTGATTTTAAAACGTTGAATATCAGTGGCGCTAAACTGTTGAATTTCAGTTATAGTAAACTATTGAATGTCGGGGATGTTAAAACGTTGAATGTCAGTGATGGCACACCGAATAATGTCAGTGATTCAAAAACGTTGAATGTCAGTGGCGCTAAACTGTTGAATTTCAGTTATAGTAAACTATTGAATGTCGGTGATGTTAAAACGTTGAATGTCAATGTTAGTGTATCGTTGAATGTCAGTGATGCTAAACCGTTGAATGTCAGTGATGCTAAAACGTTGAATGTCAGTGATGCTAAACCGTTGAATGTCAGTGATGCTAAACCGTTGAATGTCAGTGATTCTGCAGTTTTTAATTCGAAACCAGTAGTGGAAAGTGGAAGAAAAACCAAACCGCCCCATCGCCGGCGCGCACCGCCCACTGGCGACTTTGTGAAACCAAGGAAAAGTAGATGTTCAAACGATCAAAAGTGGAATTACATCGCCGGTGTATGCCAAAAAAAACTAAAATGAAAAGAAAATCTCAATCATTATAAAAAATATTTAATTTTCCATTTATATTGCCATTCTCCGTCAAGATCCGAGGAACCCAAAATTATTTTGTACCACTTACGACTCGATTGCGAAGTGTTTGAACGCATTAGCTCTTTGCTACCACCAATTTGCTGGTGGGAAGCTTCGGCTGAGGCTAGTTACCACCCTACCAGCAAGGACGTACCGCCGAGCGAGTACCGGTACGATGCCGTGTAGAAACCGAAAGGGGAGTGGATTTTCATCCTCCTCCTAACAAGTTAGTACGTTTCCATCTTAGACTGCATCATCACTTACCATCAGGTGAGATTGTAGTCAAGGGCTAACTTGTAATGAATAAAAAAAAATTGTACAAATGCGGGCAAACGTTCTCCATTTTAGGATGACGCATTCTTACTGTGAAAAAAATATCAATATTATTTAAGTAATATCAATATTACTTAAACAATATTGAATTTTTTTCTACACGAGTGTACACTTCAAGAGGTTGGATATAAACCACTTACAGAGTGGATAGCTATTAGTTACTTAATCATTTAGTTTTAGAGCTCTGCCTCATTAAGACGCCATGGAGACGTCGTCGGCTACGTATCCAAGCAGTTAATATTGAAATGTATGGTACCTAACTCACTTGGCGACGGTTTGGCAACGTCGCCAAAATGGAAGCGTGGCCACGAGCTAGAAGTCTCTACGTGGCTTCTGGATACTCTGGCGGTCTGGCGACGTTGCCACTATAATGTACACGGCAAACTGCACCTCGCTCACTCAGTCTTCAGTCAGCTGCCATTTTGGACGCTCGCTCGAAATATAGTACCTAGTTGATGTTGTAAATAATAAGTTTCGATACTGAAATAATTATAATAGAAATACAAAACCGTCCTTGTGTATCGGATAGTTCATCTAATGAGTATTCTGATCGTAATTTCGTATTTTCGTAAATCAGTTAAAAAAAATACCACTTCGGCTTCGATCTCATATAAAAGGATGAATCCATAGTTTCTTTTTTTTTCTATTTTTCTACGTACGTAGATAACAAAGTAGTGCGATTTCTTCTACATCCATTCCTGACGATGTAAACGAACTGACTGTCGAGAAGTCATGGCTACTCGATTTGGCGACCTTCGGATGCCAGAAGTCAAGTGTCAAGTGGCGACGTCGCCATGGCGTCTTAAAGAGGCAGTGCTCTTAGTCTTTAGTATTATCTTTCGTCTATTTTGTTTATTTATTAGATTATGTACTGTATGATTATGTGTGTAAATAAAATGAAATAAAAAACCTAAAAGAGAAAACACACAGACCTTTCGAAGAACTCTCTCAGTAGTCCTAACATGCACGCCATGACATACATCGTGGAGAGAAATAGACAAAATGTCAACTAATGTGCGGCGCCGGAAATATCGCTATCTTGTCCCAGTCTCATCAATGAAATATATTGATGATACTAGGACAACTCCACTGCAATTTCTTGACATTTTGTCTACTTCTCTTCACTAGAATGTCGGTGTTTGTATGCTGGGCCTACAGGAGACCTTGGGACTATCTCGTGAATTTCGTGAAACCTTCTGCCAAGTGACGCCTGCTTCTATTCACACTAATATTATAAAGGCGAAAGTTTGTGTGTAAGTGTGTATGTATGTTTGTTCCTCTTTTACGCTGCGGCTACTGAGGCGATTTGTCTGAAATTTGGAATGGAAATAGTATTCACTCTGGATTAACATATAGGCTACTTTTTATCCCGGAAAAATACATGGTTTCCGAGGGATTTGTAAAAAACTAATTTTACGCGGACGAAGACGCGGGTGTTCGCTAGTATTTTAATAATAATTTGTATGCTATAAACTCTAACGCCCAACAATCTGTATTTATCTAATAAAGTTTTGAAAGATTTTGTTTATTTGTTTATATTTAGTGATATAATTTGACGGCCTCCGTGGCGCAGTGGTATGCGCGGTGGATTTACAAGACGGAGGTGCTGTACTCGATCCCCGGCTGGGCAGATTGAGATTTACTTAATTGGTCTAGGTCTGGTTGGTGGGAGCCTTCCGCCGTTACCACCCTGCCGGCAAAGACGTACCGCCAAGCGATTTAGCGTTCCGGTACGATGCCGTATAGAAACCGAAAGGGGTGTGGGTTTCATCCTCCTCCTAACAAGTTAGCCCGCTTTCATCTTAGATTGCATCATCACTTACCATTAGGTGAGATTGTAGTCAAGGGCTAACTAGTAAAGAATTAAAAAAAAATAATGAATCTGCTAAGCTCTGGAACTCCTAGTATAGCATATGAAAAGTTAGATTTACGCGCTTTTCCTCTTCATATATGCAAATGTTCTGCATCATGTGATGTACCATGTTGTACAATTTGTACGTATGGTACATTCGTTATAAACCCATATTCGGCTCAATGCTGAGCTCGAGTATCCTCTCTGGATGAGAGGGGTTAGGCCAATAGTCCACCACATTGGCCCAATGTGAATTGTCAGACTTGACTTGAGAATTAAGAAAATTCTCTGGTGTGCAGATTTCCTCACGATGTTTTCCTTCACCGTTTGAGACGCGTGATATTTAATTTCTTAAAATGCACACAACTGAAAAGTTAGAGGTGCATGCCCCGGACCGGATTCGAACCCACACCCTTCGGAATCGGAGGCAGAGGTCATTTCCACTGGGCTATCACGGCTCTTGACATTAGTATAATAACACGACGCACACGCTATTGAATATGTTTGTCCCATTCGCACGATCTGTCAGTAACGCAATCTCTGAGCGGCCGGACTGTAATATATATACTGATATGTATTGGATGCAACGTTTATGACGTCACCGAAATAAGGTGTGGCATGAATATTAAGATGATAGTTAGTGAAATAAATAAATTAGAGGTTTGAAATTTAAAAATTAAATAATGAAACACAATGAGTCATATACCCAATTCGCTTCGTCACTATGTAGGGAACATAGTGACGAAGCGAATTGGGTAATTGACTAGACTAATAACCTAACAATTTTTCACTCCAAACATCCACTTCTGTGACTATGTGAGTGTAAGAGCTAATCTAATTACTTACTTATCGTATCGTAGCGATGCATCGAGGGCTCCCATTTCGGGGCACATAAAATTACTCAATAATCCTGCGACTACACACTATCTACGTGTTATAAATCTATGCATCCAGTCTTTCCTCGAGTGAGATCGTAGGTTCTCGGTCCATATAGGAAAATATCATAATATATTCGGTGATATAAATAGTTGCGGTCGAATTTCCCTGTATTCGTCTATTGTTCTGTGGTCAGGCTACGCGCACTCTAATAGTGCGTGCTGAAATATTATTACATCAAAATGTTGATGGAACTTGCGACAGTGATCGTAGCTGTGAGCGTAGTTTGCTGTCGACCGAACGACGGACAGTTGTCGACAACTAAACCGGAGCTGAGATCTAAAGTTGACGTACGAAATGACAGCAAACTGCATGTAAATGTTCTAGAGATGCTCAACAGTGATGGTAAAGCCAGAAGAATGCAGAATTTAAACAATAATGATGGCATACCATATAATGTCAGTGAGGGTGAACCATTATATGTCAGTGATGTTAAACCATTCAATGTCAGTGATGTTAAACCGTTGAATGTCAGTGATAGTAAACTGTTGCATGTCAGCGATAGTAACTTATTGAATGACAGTGCTAATGCAGCAGTTGATTCGACACCAGTTGTGTCTCGTGGAAAGAAACGTTTGTTGCGACAGATAGGGTCACACTCGTCAAGTTCAGGTGCAATTATGTTTGGTGACAATTATTCTTATTCATTTTCGGGGCCATATTATGGTGCCCCACGTCTTCACCGATGTGCACATGATAGGCGATGGAATCGATTAATGCAGATATGCCAAATAATACCAATATCTCAATTATTGTAATTGTTTCTAGTCTTAGACCATTAAAAAGAAAGGATCTGCCTCGTAAACCGTTACCCTTCTGTTAAAAATCAAGAATCAGTGATCTAACGCATTTATAAAAACTTTCGCTATAGAATCGATGTTTCATTGTCGTTGTCGTAGTGTAAAGATCTCCCTAAAAATGCCGGTTTGTGTAGTTGAATGGCGTAAAAAACTGCCAAAAACTTGTAGTTTAGTAAAAGATGGAGTAACGTTTCATTTGTAAGTATTTCTACCATAATTTTATCAAATTTGTAATAAAAACGATTTCTAAAAAGAATCGATTCCTTTGACGGAACAGCAAAAAATCGATCAAGTAATCGAACATTCTATATATATATTCTGTGGATAGTCTAAGCGATGTGTTGGTTAGTGTGTGTAAAAATTACGCGTGTGTGTATTGCGAGTCAATTATATAGTTGTGTGTAGTGTATGGACACAGAATATACTTAATGGTGTTAATTTTTTCGATGTTTACCTCGTCCCCCTCAAAAAAACGAGACTTTTTTGTTGGTGAATTTGGGTGCGAAACAGGTCCATTCTTTTTAATGGTCTAAGGTTTTGGCACATAGGAAAGCGAAACGAAATATTGAATATTCATCAATTGATTCAGAGTATATTTAATGCAAACAAACGAAGAATCAATTTTTTCCTGTTTATAATATAAATATAGATAATAATTAGCATACTAGTAACATAGTAGTAACTCGCCATCCTCCCAAAAACACCAAGTTTATAAATATGGAGGAGGATTTTGTAACTAAATAACAACTGTAACTTTTTTTGTACAATAAATATTTTAATCCTATAATTTTATTTTTATTTTCATTACTCTTTTCAAATCGGAGGTATTGGTACTTTTAGAGACATGGATAATAGGTAAGAAAAATTAATTATGTAATTGGTCAGTTACATAATTAATTTTTCTTTCAAAGCGTTTTGACAAATTTCTTTTAAATATTCCTCTATGGGAGTGAATGAACTGAGGCACTATTTTTTACCTATACAGAACAGGACATCACTATGACAATAAATATGGTATCATTATTTTACAAAGTGACATTAGCATCTGTCAATGCGTTCGCTGAATTAAAGATTTTACTATAATACGAATTTCTTTTACATACGAGTTTAAGTAGATTGTGTTTAATCTGTGGTCTGAAACTATAAAAAAAAAGAAAAAAATATCTATGCCAAAGCAAAATTGCCAACGAGACATAGACTTAACACTAGCATTTATTTCCTTCCCTTATCCTTATTTCTTATTTTTGTAAAGGTATTTTGTGGTACTAATAAAGAAAGACTTAACAGATTGTATGTAACACTTACGAACCAACTTTTTGTGTCTGTTTAATAAAATTTAAATAATCATTATTATTTAATTATTTTTTAACACTTGTGAAACCTGCATTTTTTGGAAACTTCAAAAAAAGGAGAAGGTTTCTGAATTCGACCGTTTTTTCCTCACAATATTTTTCTTCATCGTTTGAGACACGTGATATTTAAATTTCTTAAAATAAGAGGTTCTTTGGAAAGAATAATTCCAAGTTAGCCCTTGACTGCAATCTCACCTAATGGTAAGTGATGATGCAATCTAAGATGGAAGCGGGCTAACTTGTTAGGAGGAGGATGAAAATCCACACCCCTTTCGGTTTTTACACGAAATCGTACCGGAACGCTAAATCACTTGGCGGTACGTCATTGTCGGTAGGTAAAGGTAACTAGCCACGGCCGAAGCCTCCCACCAACAAAATGGTGCATGCACCGGACCGGATTCGATCCTATGCCTTCGAAGGCAGAGGCCATATCCACTGGGCTACCACGGCTTTCAAATTTAAATTAAAACAATTATGATATTGCCTGAGAAGTTATAAGGAAAAAAGTAAAACACAACTAATTTAAGGAGTCTTATATTATAGAATATGTTAACACCATTAATAATATTCATATTTATTTAATTACAAGCCTTCTAAAACATATTTATTAATGTTAGTTTTTATTCAAGCCATTTCATACCATATCTCACAAAGTTAATTTTATTCGTAAAATGGTGAGCACTTTTTCTGACATAAAAACTCTTTTCAAAGATTTTAAAAAGTACCGTTCGTTTTTAGACGGATGATAAAGGTTATATATTACATTACGGCACATGTGCGTAATAACATACATTACGGTATTGGAATTAGTGAAGTAAGCGACACTTTACGAGCAAATGTGTTATAAAAAGTATATTACAAACAAGCTACGCGCGAAAAACATAACCGTCTTGCATTCGGGTAAAAACAGAGTACCAAACGTCTTATTTGTAGAAAATACGTTGACATATCTTGGCTAGTCTGTTCCATTTTTGACCCTTTTGACATCTATTGTAACGCAAATTACCGTACCACCGGCGTACACGATGCAAGTGGGTTATAACATGGTCGCTAGCGACATTTGGCGTTGACATAACTGTTGTAAAGTCACTGACTTTAAATGGTTTACTATCACTGACATTATGTGGTGTGCCACCACTGACATTCAATGGTTTACTATCACTGACATTCAACGGTTTACTATCACTGATATCATGCGGTGTGCCATATCTGTCATTATGCGATGTGCCAAATCTGTCATGCGGTGTGCCATATATGTCATTATGCGGTGTGCCATATCTATGTTTGTTGTTAGTTAATTCGTCAACTTTTGAGTGCAGCTCCGGGTTGGTTGTCGACAACTGTCCATTCTCGTGGTCGGGTTGACAGCTGACTACGATCACAGCTACGATCACTGTCACAAATTCCCTCAACATTTTGATGCTACGAAATTTTGATGTATTAAAAAAGTTGACAAAAGTGGCTTCAAATGGTCCGTGTGAATACCTCTGTCGCTTGACAGCCGTTCTCTCTATTCGGCTGACGCACTACCGCGCGTCTCGATATTACTGCACTCACTAGTATAGAGCACGTAACCTGTTCCAATGTACAGTAATGGACGAATGAATACAAAGACCTTGGTGTGTAACTTTTTGTATCGCCGATTAATTTGTTGGATTTTCCTTTATACTAAACTAGCGGACGCTCGCGACTTCGTCCGCGCGAAAATCGATGTAAACTTTCAACCCCTGTTTCACACCCTTAAAAATAATAATAATAAGTTATTTGTTGAAACTGTGGGTTACAATGGTTCTTACATTATAGAAAAAAAAAATCCAACACACTTTACTGACATATCAGCGTGAAAATATTTACAGTATTTTACAATAATTTATTATACTAAAACGTCAATATTACAAAATTTTGTCATTCATGTACTCGTCAACACTGGAATAATTCTTATTATTTAAAATGGAGAAGATTATTCGCCTAAACTTTATTAGGGGCATATTTTTATAGGATTCTGGAAGCTTATTGTAAAAACTTCCTTCCTTCAGAAACGATTTCGAAAATTCTTTCACCATTCCACATAGAAAGCTAAGTTATTTGAATCACAGGCAATTTTTTTACTCCGTGTTCTTTTGGGAACAGGAACTATGTGGGTGAAACCGCGGGGCGTCTTTTAGCGTCTTAGAAATTTTGTATTATCTCCGAAACTATACGACTAATTAACATACTGTAAAAGGCAAATCTTATCTCTATAATATCCTCTTGATTATTAATTCATTTTGATAAGGATTTAAGTTTAGTTGAGTAAATAATGACATAAACCTTATTAAATGATTTAAATATTTTTTTAAGGACTAAAGGCTAAATCTGCTAAAATATAGGAGATAGATATATGCTGTCGCGACACTTTTTGTAGAAAATGATGTGTTATACATAGTTGTAGTACATTATTTTATTCTAACATCAATAGTTTTTGCAGCGCACGCCATGTATACAAAACTTTTGTATACATTATTGGAGTTTTAGGAAGGATCTCTAATTTTTTTGAAAATATAATATAGCCTATAGCCTTCCTCGGTAAATGGGCTATCTAGCACTGAAAGTATTTTTCAAATCGGACCAGTAGTTCCTGAGATTAGCGCGTTCAATCAAACAAACAAACAAACTCTGCTTTATAATATTAGTATAGATTTAAAAGCTTATTCACATATCAATCACTAACGGACACCCACTACTATACAGGATGTCCCGTAATCCATATTAATATTATAAAGTTTATGAGTTTGTTTGTGTGTTTGCTTGAACGCGCTTATCTCAGGAACAGGTCCGTTTTGAAAAATTCTTTCAGTGTTAGATAGCTCGTTTATAAAGGAAGGCTCGAGGCTATATATTATCCCCGTATTCCTACGGGAACGGGAACCACGCGGTAGTTAATGGATAAAACGCAAACGGTAGTACATAATGGTAGTAATACACCACCTAATTACTTATATAAAAATAACATACGATTAGTTATAGGGTTATTATGTGTTTGCGTCGAAAAAATGGTTGCCGATGCAGCATAGTATGGAAAAATCGAATAGGGATGATGACAATTTTTTAAATTCTATATAAATTAAGAATATGCTAATAGTAAAGCAATTGTGTAAAAGTAACAGGGTATCTGCGATCATTACTTTCGGAGCTACAGGGATTTAAAGGGTCAGATTTGCGGCGCTGTCGCGGATACCTGAAAAACGCCACATACAAAATGGTACGAACTAATGACGTCGTAGGCAATTAATGATCGTTAGATTTGTATGGGTGTTTAAACAAAATTACTAATCTTTGTTATTTGTGCGTTTATTATTACATTTAATGTAAGGAAGTTAAAACTGTATGAATTTTCATCTAATTACGATAAAAGATTTTTAATAGATTTTGAAATTTTATAATCTTATTTATTTTGCAAATATCCAAACAATTATGTATAAATTAGTAAACATTGACCCTATTTACCCGAATGTATCATAAAAATCAATATATTCAAACCTAGTCATCATCCCCATTGATCAAATTATTTGATTAGTTTTGAAAAAATCCCTGCGGTGACCAAGTGATACTTTAGTTTTTTCTATCTTGAATTTTTTTTTTCAATGTTAGCTTCGTTGTTTTGTGGCAGAAAAATCGGGTCATCTTAGTGAATCAAATCAAATCAAAATCAAATCAAATCAAATCAAATCAAATCAAATCAAATCAAATCAAATCAAATCAAATCAAAAATCATTTATTTCAAGTATGCTCAGTTTACAAGCACTTTTGACACGTCAGTTGACTATTTGTAAAGATTCTACCACCGGTTCGGAAGGCAGGTTCTGCTGAGAAGATACCGGCAAGAAACTCAACAGTTGCTCTTTTGAAAAAGTCATACAGTATTATAATTTACAATTGATGACAACATTACAATATCTTATAGTTTTACTTCCTGTGTGGAGGTGGAAGCTGATCCAACGGCTCCAATGAAAGAAAACAAATGATTGCAGTCAAAGTTTCTTCTACAAAAAAATTAAAGCATCATTCTATTACACTAATATTACAAAGGCGAAAGTTTGTGTGTAAGTATGTTTGTTCCTCTTTTACGCTGCGGCTACTGAAGCGATTTGGCTGAAATTTGGAATGGAAATAGATTTTACTCTGGATTAACACATAGGCTACTTTTCATCCCGGAATTCATGGTTCCAGCGGGATTTGTGAAAAATTTAATTCCACGCGAACGAATTCCCGGGCGTCCGCTAGTTATTTATAAAAATAGTATAGTACATTGGCACTATAGTTAATCCGTGATGTTTAACAAAATTCAGATCTTTTAAGTCTTAAATACAAGCAGATTTTTTTAAGGTACAGCCTTCAGCATTGAAAAAAACTAATTCAAGATGGAAAAATTTGAGAAATCCAAAAAAAATATATAACTTGGTCACCCTATTTTTTTCTAAAGTATTCATATTAGTTTTAGATAATTAGGTAATAACCATTTGCGTTTTATCCATTACGGAATGTACAAAAATACAAATCTTTCCTCATTATTATATTGGTGAAATTTCCAAATAAGTATATATAGAATGAAAAACAAACAATGTACAGGAAAATATGACGAAGCGAATTAGGTACTTGACTCATATTCTGTTTATTAATTACTAGCAAACGCCCGCGACTTCGTCCGCGTGGAAATCAATGTAAACTTTCAAGCACTATATCACCAGTTTAGAGTTTGAATTAAAAAATTTTTGAATCCCTTTATATTTCGTATTTTTTTATGATTTATGAAGAAATTTTTAAAACTGTAACTCTAAATATAAAGTACTTTCCATACAAACTTTCAACCCCTATTTCACCCCCCTTTTATTTTATTATAAAAAGTATCCTATAACCTTCTCCGTATTATGGTTTTAAACCGTGCTAAGTTTCATTTGAATTCATTCAGTAGTTTCAGTGTGATGCCCGAATAACAAAAAAATACTGACAGACAAAAAATCTAATAAAATTATTTTTAGTTTCAGTATCGATTATACATATAATGCCCCAAAACAAAAATTTTCAAAATATCTTCAATGTACAGAATGTTCAGAATGTACAGAATTCGTACATATAGATTATAGATGGCGCTAGTAGTACTCTATGCTACGGTAACGTTTGTTGTTTCAAGTGGCATAAGTAATATCTCAAATTGCGAATAAATGTATAGAATTCGACCACGTTTATTATAAGTATAGATATACATTAATATACATTCACCATAGTAAAACATAACCTAACCAAATTGATATCATAAACCACAATGGGTTTTACTGTGCATTGGTTGTTAGGTATACAGTGTAAACTCTATAATATAACGACACTAAAGGGACTGTACAGAATGGGGATGATGACTAGGTAATAGGTATGAATATATTATTATTATTATAGATTTTTATGATACATTCAGGTAAATAAGGTCAATTTTAACTAATTTGAAAGAAAGAAAGAAAAGTTTATTCAGAATACACATCATACAAAGAAAAGAGAGAAAAAAAAAAACAATAAATAATTTATACATAAAAAACAAAGATTGACTGGATATTTGCAAAATAAATGAGATAACAAAAGTTTAATTGTAATATATATATTTAGGTAAATAGAATTAAGTTTTAGATTTATAATAGGGTACTAGGGTAGCGAATTAGGTGATACCTGTAAGGCTAGTTTTAAGTTATGATGATAATAAATAAATAAATAAAAATAAATAAATATTGCATGATAGACCTCTAAACAGATCTGGACACGTTCCAACCAAAGGTGTTGGTTGGAACGTGGCCAGATCGGAGTCGCAGGGTATTAACAGCCTTCTTTTCGGCTAAAAGAGCAGTTGTTAATTCAGCTACTAATAGGTACTGATAATAGTTATTGAAAAGGAAAAAGTATCAAAATACTTGGACCTCGCTCACGAGATTACCGCCATGCGGAATGTTGAGTCAACTATTATTGTTCCGATAGTTGTTTCACTCTTAAAGCGAACTTCAACTAACACCTGATATTGTGCCTGAACTGAACACCTGATGGTGATGATGGTCGATCCGCAACTGGGTTGATTGAGGTTTTCTGAATTGGTCCAAGTCTGGCTGGTGGGAGGCGTCTGCCGTGGCTAGTTACCACCCTATCTGCAAAGACGTACCGCCAAGCGATTTAGCGTTCCGGCACGATGTCGTGTAGAAACCGAAAGGGGTGTGGAATTTCATCCTCCTCCTAACAAGTTAGCCCGCTTCCATCTTTGATTACATCATCACGGGCTAACTTGGAAAGAATAAAAAAAATTTATTTAAATATAAATTTATATCTAAAACACATATCGCAATGTCCCACTCGTATATGTATGTTGTTAAATAAGTAAGTAATAATAAAAATTTTAATAAAAAAAATACAACCGACTTCAAAACCTAAAAACGTACCCACTAAACTAAAAAGTGAAAAATAACATCATAATATGTTCTACCTGCTGATCAGTATGAAGGCGGTGCTAAGCCGGTGATGTATTAATTCAAGCCATGTGAGAATATCTTTTTGCAGACAGTGTTGTTTCATGTGGTCCTGTCAGAAATGGCTTAAATTAAGACAACACCGGCTAAGCACCGCCTTCATACTGATCAGCAGGTAGAACATATTATGATGTTATTTTTCACTTTTTAGTTTAGTGGGTACGTTTTTAGGTTTTGAAGTCGGTTGTATTTTTTTTATTAAAATTTTTATTATTTTTCCATTTTTAGTGTAAAATTTCATCTTTAACGAATACATCAGACCCCTAATGACAGACACAACCCAGCTTGGTACAAATATCTCAGCAATACAAATTAATCAAGCCCAAGCACAAGGTAGCTACCGTAAACCGTTAAGGGGTTCCCTTAATTGACCTTGGTCTTCATCATCAGACCCCTAATAAGAGACAACTCATCTAGGTCGAAAGTTCTCAGCAATACGAATTAATCAAGGCCAAACACAAGGTAGTTACTGTAAACTGTTAAGGAGTTCCCTTAACTGCCCTTGGTCTTCATCACGAAACCCCTAAATGACAGTCACAACCTATCTATGTGGAAAGTTCTCATTAATACAAATTAATCAAGCCCAAACACAAAGTAACTGCTGTAAATCGCCGAGGAGTTCCCTCGTCTGTTTTATGGCTCCATCATCAGATCGATTTTAAACCTTCATGAAATTGTAGTGCTTAAAAGTACTAAATGGAAAAGTATACAAACACACTAGACTCCCATATAATTTTCGAAAGTTCCCCTCAATTTCTCCAGGATTCCATCATCAGATCTTGTCATGATGGCAATGGGACCAAATGGGGACTATACCGTTTCAAACAAAAAAAGAATTTTTGAAATCAGTCCAGGCGTCTTTGAGTAATCGGTGTACATACATAAAAAAAAAAAAAAAAAAAAAAATACCGACCGAATTGAGAACCTCCTCCTTTTTGAAGTCGGTTAATAAATAAGTAAGCATACTTAATTTCCATGATTTGAACTATATTCTGGCAAGTTCGTTATAACACTCCCATGATATGCGGGCGACGGGCGGAAACACTGCGCGGGGTAGATATCGTGCTGTCTAATATTTTTCATTCATCGCTACACGCCCCCCGACCCGCGCGCAACATCAGGAGTGTTACGAACAAAGTTGCCAAGCTACATACATACTGATGGAGAAAGTTAAATAAACTCAGAGGTCTTATTAAAGGTCTTTTTGGCCACATTTCGACACAACATGACATTTTTATCCCATTTCTGATTCCATCCACATCTGAAAATAGTTATCAGAACGTTTGGACGTTTCGGCGTCGGTCTAACTCGTAATAAACCACTGTTAAACGGTGAACCATCACTGCCATTCAACGGTGAACCATCACTGCCATTCAACGGTGAACCATCACTGTTATTCAACGGTGAACCATCACTGCCATTCAACGGTGAACCATCACTGCCATTCAACAGTGAACCATCACTGCCATTCAACGGTGAACCATCACTGCCATTCAACGGTGAACCATCACTGCCATTCAACGGTGAACCATCACTGCCATTCAACGGTGAACCATCACTGCCATTCAACGGTGAACCATCACTGCCATTCAACGGTGAACCATCACTGCCATTCAACGGTGAACCATCACTGCCATTCAACAGTGAACCATCACTGCCATTCAACGGTGAACCATCACTGCCATTCAACGGTGAACCATCACTGCCATTCAATGGTGAACCATCACTGCCATTCAACGGTGAACCATCACTGCCATTCAACGGTGAACCATCACTGCCATTCAACGGTGAACCATCACTGCCATTCAACGGTGAACCATCACTGCCATTCAACTGTGAACCATCACTGCCATTCAACTGTGAACCATCACTGCCATTCAACGGTGAACCATAACTGACATGAAATTTGCTTTCACCTTCACCATTTGTCACCTGCGAAGTATTTTTATGGGAACTCATATTTTTTTCGATGTGTTGTTCTATTTCCATTGTGTTTTCTTTATGTTCATTGAATATATCACCATTACTAATAGATTGGTGGTCATTGTTGCTATGTCTCTCGTTCGGAATCTGACTGCTCATTGCTCTCGCAGCAAGGATAACTGTCACCAGCGATGTCAACATTTTGACATGTAATGAACTAACTAGTGCGACCAAATATTACTGCATAAGGAAAAACAAAACTCGGTTGAAAGTATTGAAAGTTGCAATGACAAATGCCGAATAAGACGTGGGTGGTATATTTATATCGACGAATATCAAACGGGTTTTCTATAAATTGCTTGTTAACTGACCTGACCTCCTCGGGTTTAAGACCAATACTAGTTTAATTAAAATTTATGAGTCTAAAAAAATAATAATTCAGATAGAAATCGAGAAAGGTACAAAAATGGTCATGATTGTTACGTGGTCGAACGAACTGTATGTCTTCTGTAATTAATATCTGTCTAACCCTATAAGCCTATAGTCTTCCTCAATAAATGGGCTATCTGACACTGAATTAATTGAATTAATTATTGATTAATATCTGTCTAACCCTATAAGCCTATAGTCTTCCTCAATAAATGGGCTATCTGACACTGAATTAATTGAATTAATTATTGATTAATATCTGTCTAACCCTATAAGCCTATAGTCTTCCTCAATAAATGGGCTATCTGACACTGAATTAATTGAATTAATTATTGATTAATATCTGTCTAACCCTATAAGCCTATAGTCTTCCTCAATAAATGGGCTATCTGACACTGAATTAATTGAATTAATTATTGATTAATATCTGTCTAACCCTATAAGCCTATAGTCTTCCTCAATAAATGGGCTATCTAACACTGAAAGAATTTTTCAAATCAGACCAGTAGTTCCTGAGATTAGCGCGTTCAATCAAACACACTCTTCAGCTTTATAATATTCGTATAGACTAGCGAACCCGCGGTTTTACTCGCGTAGATCACATTCCCGTAGAAATGTGGGGATAAATATTACCTATGTGGAGATAAGTGATAGCCCAGTGGATATGACCTCTGCCTCCGATTTGGGTGGAGTTCGAATCTGGTCCGGGGCATGTACCTCCAACTTTTCAGTTGTTTGCATTTTAAGAAATTAAAATATCAAGGAAAAACATCGTGAGGAAACCTGCATACCAGAGAGTTTTCTTGATTCTCTGCGTGTGTGAAGTCTGCCAATCCGCATTGGGCCAGCGTGGTGGACTATTGGCCTAACCCCTCTCATTCTGAGAGGAGACTCAGAATATGGGTTGATAATGATTACCTAGGTAAGGGACACGTCCATTAAAGTATAAGGTAGGTAGGTATAGGTACAGTGAGTCGAAATAGAATATTTTCAATCGAGTTTTGTATTTCCTTAAGCAGTTTATAAGGAAATACAAAACTTAAACTATCTCCACTTAAAAAATCACGTCTATTGCCGTGAAAGACGGACAAACACACAGTTTCACATTTCATATTAGTATGGATTTATCCCTCGACAGGGGTATATTATCTATACTAATATTATAAAGGGGAAGAGTTTGTTTGTTTGTTTGATTGAACGCGCTAATCTCAGGAACTACTGGTCCGATATGAAAAATTCTTTCACTGTTACATAGCCCATTTATCGAGGAAGGCTATAGGCTATATATTATCCCCGTACTCCTACGGGAACAGAAACCACGCGGGTGAAACCGCGCGGCATCAGCTTGTATTGGATAAAATGCCCAGCCAAAGCCACGGTTGGAAGCCCGATCACAAACCCGCGGCCGAAGGCCGGTGTACAATAAAGCACGCGGCCGCGCGTTTTATGTGTACTTGGGTAAAATGCCCAGCCGAAGTCATAGCCAGAAGTCTTACCACAAACCACCGGTCATATTTAGACGCGCGGCCGGAGGCTCGAATTCTCCAGTTCACATTCCCGTAGAAATGTGGGGATAAATATTACCTATGTGGAGATAAATGATAGCCCAGTGGATATGACCTCTGCCTCCGATTTGGTTGGAGTTCGAATCTGGTCCGGGGCATGCACCTCCAACTTTTCAGTTTTTTGCATTTTAAGAAATTAAAATATCAAGAAAAAACATCGTGAGGAAACCTGCATACCAGAGAATTTTCTTAATTCTCTGCGTGTGTGAAGTCTGCCAATCCGCATTGGCCAGCGTGGTGGACTATTGGCCTTACCCCTCTCTTTCTGAGAGGAGACTCGAGCTCAGCAATGAGCTGAATATGGGTTGATGACGACGACACAATCTGTCTCATAGGCGTGCAATACATTATAATAATTTTTATTTACTAATATTAGAATTGTCAAATATTTACAATGACTAACGTCGGTTAGCATTTCCTCAAGAAATGCAGCGATTATGCCAATATGTGGTCTGCAAAATCTAAGTGTTAATGTATTCGGCGTATATGTTGACACTCTGACATTTCCTGATCAAAACCTTGAACAAATCTTCGAGACCACAAGTAAAGGATCGTACAAAAATTTCAACACTTGTATATAGCGCCGATCGACCTGGCATCGGTGCAATGAATAGGGATGACGACAGTTTTTAAATTGTATATAAATTAAAAGTATACTAATAGTAAAGCAATTTTGTAAAAGTAACAGGGTATCTGCGATCATTACTTTCGGAGCTACAGGGATTTAAAGGTCAGATTTGCGGCGCTGCCGCGGACAACATCCCTGAACAACGCCCCATACAAAATGATACGAACTAATGATGTCGTAGGTAATGTAATGATCGTTAGATTTGTATGCGCGTTCAAACAAAATTACTAATACCTTTGTTATTTGTGCGTTTATGCTTATAGTTATAAAAAATGTCACATTTAGTGTAAGGAAGCTAAAACTGTATGAATTTTCATCTAATTACGATAATAGATTTTTAATAGATTTTGAAATTTTATAATCTCATTTATTTTGCAAATATCCAAACAATCTTTGCTTTTTATATAATAAACTAGCAGACGCCCGCGACTTCGTCCGCGTAATTTTCGATGTCAACTTTACTACTACCCCTACCCTACCCTACCCCTACCCTACCACTACCCCAACCCTACCCAACCCCTACATCTACCCTACCCCTACCCTACCCTACCCCTACCCCCATCCTACCCCTACCCCTACCCTACCCCTACCTTACCTACAGCCTACCCCCATCCTACCCCTACCCTCTCCGTACCCTTATCTCACGCCTATCCTACCCCTACCCTACCACTTCCCTATCCTACTCGTACCTCTACCCTACCACTACCCTACCTCTACCCCTACCCTACCACTACCCCAAACCCGGCCTAAACCTACCCTACCCCTACACTACCCCTACGCTTCCCTACCCGTACCCTATCCTACCCTGTAACTTCTCTATCTTACTCCTACCCTTAGTTAAATCGGTCCAGTCCTTCGAGAGTGGTGGTATGACCAAGAGAAATAGAGACTTCTATGCTAATAATATAAAGAGGTAAAGTTCGTGTGGTTGTAGAAGGTAATCTCTGGATCTACTGGACCGATTTGGAAAATTGTTTTACCAATAGAAAGCTACGTTATTTGCGAGTTTCATAGGCTATGTTTGATCCCCATATTCACACGGGAACGGGAACTACGTAAATGAAAGCGCCGGGCGTCATATAGCGGAATTTCTGCGTCTTTTAGAAATTTTGTATTATCTCTGAAACTATTTAAGTAATTAACATACTGTAAAGGGCAAATCTTGTCTCCATAATATCCTTGTGATTATTAAATAATTTATTTTAATAAGGATTAAAGTTTAGTTGTATAAATAATGACGTAAACCTAAGTATATAAAATTAATAATTTTTAAAACACAAAAGGTACTATATCTGCTAATATATAGAAGATAGATATATGGTGTCGCGGACTATTTTGTAGAACTTTTAAAGATACATAAAGTCTCCATACTTTAATTTCAATTTTACACAATAGTTAAGGCAGCGCATGCGAATAAGTCTGTTTAAGAGGATTTTCAGTCCGACCTGTATGACAAAAACTGTGATAACTCGGCTAATATATATGATACCAATATAAAATATAGCCTATAGCACTCCCCGATATCCTTATGATTAATAATCACAAGGATATTATGGAGATAAGATTTGCCCTTTACAGTATGTTAATTACTTAAATAGTTTCGGAGATAAAACAAAATTTCTAAAAGACGCAGAAATTCCGTTATATGACGCCCGGCGCTTTCATTTACGTATTTCCCGTTCCCGTGTGAATATGGGGATCAAACATAGCCTATGACACTCGCAAATAACGTAGCTTTCTATTGGTAAAACAATTTTCCAAATCGGTCCAGTAGATCCAGAGATTACCTACTACAACCACACGAACTTTACCTCTTTATATTATTAGCATAGAAGTCTCTATTTCTCTTGGTCATACCACCACTCTCGAAGGACTGGACCGATTTAACTAAGGGTAGGAGTAAGATAGAGAAGTTACAGGGTAGGGTAGGGTACGGGTAGGGAAGCGTAGGGGTAGGGTAGGCTTAGGGCCGGGTTTAGGGTAGTGGTAGGGTAGAGGTACGGGTAGGATAGGGAAGTGGTAGGGTAGGGGTAGGATAGGCGTGAGATAGGGGTACGGGGAGGGTAGGGGTAGGTTGGGGGTAGGGGTAGGATGGGGGTAGGGTGTAGGTAGGGTAGGGGTAGGGTAGGGTAGGGGTAGGGTAGATGTAGGGATCGGGTAGGGTAGGGTTGGGGTATTAGTAGGGTAGGAGTAGGGTAGGGGTAGTAGTAAAGTTGACATCGAAATTTACGCGGACGAAGACGCGGGCGTCCGCTAGTTGTATATAAATTAAGAGTATAATAGAAAAGCAATTTTGTAAAAGTAACAGGGTATCTGCGATCATTACTTTCGGAGCTACAGGGATTTACAGGGTCAGATTTGCGGCGCTGCCGCGGATGCCTGAAAAACGCCCCATACATAAAAATTTTAATAAAAAAAATTCAACCGACTTCCAACTCAAAAATAACCTAAACTAAAAAGCAAAAAATAACATCTTACCTATGTGCTACCTTCTGATCAGTTTGAAGGCGGTGCCAAGCCAGTGATGTTTCAATTCAAGCCGTTTAAATTACGTAATTTCTGTAGTTCTTTCAGAAACGGCATTAATTAAAACACTGGATTGGCACCGCCTTCTAACTGATCAGAAGGTAGGTAGGTTATTTTTGAGTTGGAAGTCGGTTGAATTTTTTTTATTAAAATTTTTATTTTTTCATTTTTAGTGTTAGCATACCTACGGAGTGTGAACAAAAATTTATGAGCAATTAGCTGAAACGTTATTTTTTGATGATAAGTACCTAAATCCTACAACCCCAACTTTGAGAATACTACCTTAACTCATTTACAAAATTTCACTCCCCTTTTATATCCACTCGTATATATACTTTTATATCCTTCGTCTTCATCACTAGACCCTTAATACAGTGACAACCCATCTAGGTGGAAAGTTCTCATCAATACTAATTTATCAAGTCCAAACACAAGGTAGCTACTGTGAACCGTCGAGGAGTTCTCTTCACTCTCCTTCGTCTTCATCATCAGACCAACTCCAGACCTTCATAAAATTGTAGTGTTTTAAAATACCTTATGAAAACACTAACAAACGCACTAGCCGTCTCTACAATTTTCGAAAGTTCTTCTCGATTTCTCTAGGATGCCATCATCAGATCCTGACATGAAAAAAATGGGACCACCCTGGAATTAAACCCTTCAAAACAAAAAAAGAATTTTCAAAATCGGCCTATAAATGACGGAATTATCGCTGGACATACATAAAAAAAAAAAAAAAAAAAAACGTACATACAGCCGAACGTAGAACCTCCTCCTTTTTGGAAGTCGGTTAAAAATGGTACGAACTAATGACGTCGTAGGTAATGTAATGGTCGTTAGATTTGTGCGTTCAAACAAAATCACTAATATCTTTGTTATTTGTGCGTTTATGTTTATGCTAAAACTGTATGAATTTTCATCTAATTACGTTAAAAGATTTTTAATAGATTTTGAAATTTTATAATCTCATTTATTTTGCAAATATCCAGACAATCTTTGCTTTTTATGTATAAATTAGTTAACATTGACTTTATTTACCCGAATGTATCATAAAAATCAATATATTCAAACCTAGTCATCATCCCCATTAAAAAATAAATTTATAGACATTTCTGAGAGCAAACATTTTTTTTTAAATTTTTATTTCTTGTTCTTAGCTGGCTAAGTCCGCCACTGAGTACGATGCCGTGTAAAAACTGTAAGGGGTGTGGATTTTCGTCCCTCCTAACAAGTTGGCCCTCTTCCATCTTAGTTTGCATCATCACTTACCATCAGGTGAGATTGCAGTGTAGGGCTAACTCGTAATGAATAAAAAAAACACATTCTACCATAGTTTGCGTATAAAATATAATAATAATAGTATCGTTTATTAATCACATAAGGTTTACAATTTTTCTTGACTTTAAGAAATATAAACATGTTTAATTTACAAATTACAATTTAAAAATAATTAAAATAAAAACAAATTTAGAATAGTTAATTAATTAATCTATTCCTAAAATAGATCAAGTAACATTGTGACGTCACAAAATGGACAGCATTTTAACGTTTGGAAAATTTGCAAAAATACATGATTTTTAAATAAAGTTTCATAAGAAATCATTAACTTTTAAAACGATTGTAAGACCTGTCGTGCTGTATGGATCAGAATGTTGGGCGGTGAAAGGGACGGATAGTAAAAGAATGCATGTGAACGAAATGCGTATGTTGAGATGGATGTGTGGTGTGACAAGAATAAATAAAATAAGGAATGAGTATATAAGAGGAAGTCTGAAGGTGGCGCCAGTGACAGAAAAATTGAGGAGTAGAAGGTTAGCTTGGTATGGACATGTAATGCGTAGGGAGGAAAGTCATATTACTAGAAAAATCTTGAATGTGCAGGTGGAAGGTCATAAGAGGAGAGGAAGGCCAAAGAAGAGATGGTTGGATTGTGTGAAAGAGGACATGTGTGTAAAAGGAGTGGATGATGAGTTGACGAGTAATAGAAACGAATGGAAAAGATTGACATATTTTTCCGACCCCACTTAAGTGGGATAAGGGTAAGGAGATGATGATGAAGAAATCATTAACTTTTATTAATTAATATCGATATATTTCGGACCCTTATTCCATATATACTATAGAAAATTAATATTTTTTATATTAAATTTTATATGAGTCAACTATCCTATTGAATACTAGAAGGCGCTAATTGGCAGAAGTGTATGAACAAGATACATATTGCAGAGACAAATTGCCATGTAAAACATCCATTCTCTTTCTCTTTAATTCCATTATATATTTATGTATATATAGTTTTTACATTTTCTTTTATTTCCGCCAGGGTACAATGACTGATCCATACAATTTTGGACCAACTCCTTTCCTCTTTTGGGCGCCTCATTTTTCACGAGCTAGTAACACATCTAACAGTATTTAATATCATTGACTTTATATAGAAAACACTTTATTTGTTAACACAACACATTGAAAACTTAAAACTAATACATGTCTTGATACTTATAACCATCGATATAAATCGTTAGATGGGCCCCTCCATACTAAAGGACGCACAATTTTATGTCATTACCCAAAGACGTGCACGCACATCTTATCTTAGTACGTAACAAGCGCATGCTGTGAGTGGACGTGGACTTAAATAATATTTACTGGTTTTTTTTTATTTTAATCAATTAATTATGCCTTCGTGTTCATTTTGGAAGTGTAAAAACACAAGCCACAACATGAATAAAGAGAAATGTGTTACGAGTGATGACGTAGTATGTACGAAACCAATGACAATTCCGCGATGAGGCCCATCTAGCGATCCACGATCGATGCTTATTAATATTAATTATACTTAGAAAAATTAAAAATTATTTTTAATAAATTATTTTATTACAAGTTTCATATTCAGATTTTTGTAAAATTAATAAATTTGTACGAAATTGATTTTTAAAAGGGAATCTAGTAATATCCAGACGAATAGGAGGGGAAAGTTATTCCAACACTTTGTGGAAGGGGGAAGTTATTGGCTAGATATTGACAACTTTATAGCTATATAGTTTTTTTTATTAATTACTCTTTATTTTTACATCACAATAATTATAAAACAAGCGAAACAAAAACATGGGAAGAAGTCAAATTTAAAAGACGGCCTTATCGCGTTTATTGGAGTAAGAAAAAGCGATAAGGCCGCCTTTTGTATACTGTATACTGCTTTATCCTTGTATTGTTTGTTATTTTTTGTTTTATGTAGTGGTGTACAAATAAATAATCATTATTATCAAACCGTATTCGGCTCACTATTGAGCACGAGTCTCCTCTCAGAATGAGAGGGGAGCCTTACTCCACCACGCTGGCCCAATGCGGATTGGCAGACTTCACACACGCAGAGAATTGAGAAAATTCTCTGGTATGCAGGTTTCCTCACGATGTTTTCCTTCACCGTTTGAGACACGTGATATTTAATTTTTTAAATGCACACAACTGAAAAGTTATTAAATAATAATGTAAAAAATATAAATGGAAACTTAAATATTTATTATTATAATAATTGCGTTTTTTTTTAACGACTTCAAAAAAAAGATGGAGGTTCTCTTTTTTTTATATTTGTTACCTCATAACTTCGTCATTTCTTAATCATTTTTGATGTACCTTGACCTATAATTAATACGTCACTGGCTTGGCGCCGCCCTCAAAGCGATTAGAGTGTGGGACATACGATATTTTTTTAAAGATTTTTTTATATTTTATTTTGGATTGTATTGGCTGGCATTTGGCACAACTTGGCTGTTCTATTCCATTTGTAACCCTCTGCACACCTGGTTTTATTATGTGGTTCGATAATTGATCCAGTGCACTGCCTGCGCCGAATAAGAGGTGGTCTCGATTTAAGGGCAACACTGGCATTAAACGGTTTACTATCACTGGCATTAAACAATTTACTGTTACTGGCATTAAACGGTTTACTATCACTGGCATTAAATAATTTACTGTCACTGGCATTAAACTGTTTAGTATCACTGTCATTAAACAATTTACTGTTACTGGCATTAAACGGTTTACTATCACTGGCATTAAATAATTTACTGTCACTGGCATTAAACTGTTTAGTATCACTGTCATTAAACAATTTACTGTTACTGGCATTAAACGGTTTACTATCACTGGCATTAAATAATTTACTGTCACTGGCATTAAACTGTTTAGTATCACTGTCATTAAACAATTTACTGTTACTGGCATTAAACGGTTTACTATCACTGGCATTAAATAATTTACTGTCACTGGCATTAAACTGTTTAGTATCACTGGCGTTAAATGTGTTTTTATTGCTCGTCATGACTTGACTGTCCTCAATGGGTTTATCAATCTCTAACGGTATGTCATCACTGTCAAATATGTCTTTATTCGCCATTCTTCTGATTCTGTTGCCATCTAGTTTGTTACCATTTGTAAGTAACTTCGGTATTTTTTGATCAAGAACAGAAAGATGCGCTTGAATATCACTCCTTAATTCGTCTACCTCTGCGGTTTCGTCAAATATATTTGCATATTTACCGCTGTGATGGTCCTCTATACATGGAAGTTTGTACGAATTACAAATATGTTTGTCCATTTTTGAAGACTTTCCATTCTCGTGGTTTGGAATTTGACTGCCGACTGCACTCACAGCAATGATCACTGTCACAAGTTTTAACAACATTATAATACGAAACGAAGTTTAGATTTATTGAAGATATATTTACTATATTTTTGAAGAGCACGTAATTCGTACTTACTGACTGACTGTGAGTGAATTAATAAAAGTTCGCGCGCTGCATCGTTATATATATCATCGAACGTGTGATTAAGAGTGTGCACTATGTAATTTGGTGGTTCTGGATCTCAGATTCTGGAAAAGTTAGGAGCCTGATATTTGGGTAAATGATATTTCAAAGTGTTAGCTTCGTTATGACTATACAAAATACACAATTTGTAAAACTTTTCTCGATAGTTTATTTTTTTGAAAAATACATGTTTTGCTCACATTTTGCTTTCAATCTCAGGAAAAGCAAACTTATTTTCTGAAATTTTTGTTTTGTATAGAAAATTAGGTATATGTCTTGAGCATGGTCATTTTGTTTTTCGTTATGTTGTTTAATTTACTTGCGTTTAATGGTTTTGGCGCTCACGTCATAATATTTGCGTCGCGCGTCAATCGCTCCGTGCTTTTCACTCACGTGAAATTCATAATTCGGCGTCTCGCTTGCGCTTCGAATTTTATCCATATCGTACGGACGCGCTGCGCGCTCTTAAATAAAAATGAATAATTTGTGTGATTTTCCTGTATTGCGTATTAGTGGCACCGCAGACTGAAGACTCTCGTCTGCCGAGAGTTTGATCGCGTTTTGACGGCCTCCGTGGCGCAGTGGTATGCGCGGTGGATTTACAAGACGGAGGTCCTGGGTTCGATCCCCGGCTGGGCAGATTGAGATTTTCTTAATTTGTCCAGGTCTGGCTGGTGGGAGGCTTCGGCCGTGGCTAGTTACCACCCTACCGGCAAAGACGTACCGCCAAGCGATTTAGCGTTCCGGTACGATGCCGTGTAGAAACCAAAAAGGTGTGTGGATTTTCATCCTCTTCCTAACAAGTTATCCGCTCCCATCTTAGACTGCATCATCACTTACCATCAGGTGAGATTGTAGTCAAGGGCTAACTTGTAAAGAATAAAAAAAAGGCTGTTCTAAATGTACTTATTTGTATGTGTATAATTTACATATTTAAATGTTAAATTTCTTGCAAATCAATAATTCTGATCAAACAATCAATCAATTTATTTATTTGCAGATACATGCATGATATCTATACTAATATTATAAAGCTGAAGAGTTTGTTTGTTTGTTTGATCTCAGGAACTACTGGTCCGATTTGAAAAATTCTTTCAGTGTTAGATAGCCCATTTATCGAGGAAGGCTACATAGGCCCGTATTCCTACGGGAACGGGAACCACGGGAGTAAAACCGCGCGGCGTCAGCTACTAATTTATATAGGTGGTTGGTAGATGTAGATGGTGAATGTATCTTGCCAATTTAGCATGCAAATTATTTATTAATAGGAGAGTCAAAGAACACAAAAAAGCTTATGCAGGAAGTCCTCAGAAATAGCTCCGATTTTGATGATATTTTTTTTAAAAGTCATGTTTTTTATGTTATTTAAAATCAGAAATGTTTTGATGATTTATATGATTTATATTGTTAAAATATATCTATGTTATTTATATAATAAATAATCAAAAATACTACCGACTTCAAAAATACAAACGTATGCAGGAAACTAGTAAGCGAAAAAAAAAATTATCTATTGATCACTTTGAAGGCGGTGCCAATAGTCCAATTAATGGGCCGACAATCAGTCATCTACTGTTTTCCATGCTTTAGGGGTCGATTTATTTTTTCATATTTATATGAGACTATCTTTGGAATGTACCCTTTATAATAAAAGAAGTATATTTTGAAAATGGTCCCATATAAATTTTAAAAAACAAATTTAACCCTAAGGGTAGGAATATAGAAGATGACTGATTGTTTTCCCATTAATTGTATTGTAAAGCAATGCGTAACTTGTTACGAAGTGGTCCGATTTCGATAATTCTTTATTGATTGTAATGGGTATATTTTGAAGTAGATCCCATATAAATTTGGGAAAACAATTCCAATCCTAAAGGTAGAAAAAGACGGTACGATTGATTGTCTACCCATTAATTGTACCATTGGCACCGGCTTCAAAGTAATCAGTAGATAGACAATATTATGATGTTTTCTTTTGCTTATTAGTTTCCTGCATGAATTTGTGTTTTTTGAAGTCGGTAGTGTTTTGTTTTTTAATTATTTGTTATATAAATAGCATATATATTGTTTAAATAGTATTAATCATTCCGTCCCCACTCAAAAAGGTTTCTGATTTCATATAATATCAAAAAACAAGCTCAACAAAAATAAAATCATCAAAATCAGAGCTGTTTCTGAGCAGGTCGGGGAAATATCCTCTATTGATTCCATTATAAGTATGTGTTATTAAATTATTTCATATGACAATTTCATCATTTAAAATTTAATCATTTGATTCCGATTCTACGTGCACTGGACTTATTGTTTCAAGTGACTTGCATTCTGGTTACGAATTTTTTACTTGACTGCAAGAAGAGTTATAGAGAGAGAGAGAGAGAGTTATTATTAGAGATTAAGAGACTGCAATATATTTCATTTCTACTCTGTGATCTATTTTTTTTAGCTACTGGACTGTTACGTGGTAATGTGGCTTCCAATTAATCTGTGGTTTGCCCATCGTGACTCTACAAGGGCATCCCCAGGGGACCATTCACCAGCTGAGTGTCGAATTCTCAAACACATAGAGTTTCGACACTCAGCAGGTGAGTAATACCCCACGTTTCTGAATTCCACTGTAAGACCTTTCAAAAGCAAAGTAAAGAATGGCGTGTTTTTTTCCAGCGGAGCCGTTGAAGCCGACGTACATGCCGGTGTTCCTCACCAAGAAGGAGAGGAAGAAGCTGCGCCGCCAGAGCCGACGCGAGGCGTGGAAGGAGGAGCAGGAGAAGGTGCGCCTGGGGCTAGAGGCGCCGCCCGAACCGAAGCTGAGGTAACTTGTAGAGAGAGTATTGCATGCAGCTGTTACTCACCAAGAAGGAGAGGAAGAAGCTGCGCCGCCAGAGCCGACGCGAGGCGTGGAAGGAGGAGCAAGAGAAGGTTAATCTCTGCTGAGCCGATTTAAATGGGACTTCCACTTGGAGATATAGAAGGTCACTGAACTAGGTGTCATAAACTAAAAGAAGAAGATGAAGATTACATATCTTCTTTTTTTTAATTTTTTCACATCACACCTAGTGCAGCATAAGGCTGAAACTAATTTCATCCAACCGGATCTACCCCGGGCTGTACCTGTTCCTTATTGTAATTCAGGAAAGATTATCAGCCTTTATCTGTGCTTTTATGGACCGCTTTCAAGTACCCTTTGGCCTGTCACGTCTTCGCTTGCCTCCTCCAGGTTACCACAAGAATCTTGTGGTATCCTGGAGGAGGCAAGCGAAGACGTGCGAAGCGAAAGCGAAGCGAAGAACTCAGCAGTGAGCTGAATGTGGGTTGATAGTGACGAATGATGACATGTGTTCGTTCAGTTGTTGTGTTGGCATGACGGATGTGTCAGTCTGTGTGTCTGTCCCCAGGATATCGAACCTGATGCGCGCTCTGGGCACGGAGGCGGTGCAAGACCCCACGGCCATCGAGGCCAAAGTGCGCGAGCAGATCGCGCGCCGCCAGAAGACCCACCAGGACGCCAACCAGGCGCGCGCGCTCACCAAGGACCAGAAGCGGGAGAAGGTGAGGCATCTTGTTCAAGTAGAACTTCAGGAGGAAGCTGATGAATAACCAGCCTTGACCAGAGTTATATAATGATTTGTTTATTTTGCTATCATCCGCGAAAAGCCGACGAACCCATGCGACAACGTCACCCACGTCTGACAATTGTGTGATTGTGAATGTTATTTAAACGGGTACATACCACGATAAAACGACGAGATTTTTATTGTCGATATTTCGACCCAGTTGCATGGATCGTGGTCACGACGGGACTGAAGTTGCGAGATGAGAAGTGAAGTCAGCTGTTAGGGGCAAAATCGATCTACCCTCTTTCTTGTTCTTTTTCTTTTTTCAACGACCTCGCGTTTTTGGCTGTTTAGGCAAACCACACTCACGACATCGCTTTTGTTATTATGCGTGTCGCGGCGCCCTCTTGGTTTGCACAATTCTACCACCGGGTTCCACTCGCTGGCTAGTTTGAAGCCATCTTCCCGATTGAAATTTTTGTATTTTCGAATTTCAATGGCTTCTCGAACTACTCGGGGTATATAGTGGCGGTCCGTGGAAATAATGTGTGGATTATGGATCTCAATCCAATGTTTAGTTCCCGGTTGTAGAATGTGATCAGCTATCGCAGACTTTTGCGGGTCGTTGTTTTTTATCGCTCGTATATGTTCTGTTACACGGGTTGCTATGGGCCTCTTCGTTTGTCCAATATAAGAGCTACCACAGCTGCAGTCGATTTTATACACACCCGGACACTGGTATGGCAAACGATCCTTTGGAGAACGCATCATGTGGGCGATCTTTTGTAAAGGAGTAAACACAGTCTTTATGTTGTATTTTTTCCTTCTTCTTCTTCTTCTTCTTCTTGATGTCGCGGCTCTGCAGGTCTCTTGAGGTCCTGTATCACGTTGACCGTTGCCGATCTATTGTGATCGCCACTGACTAGATATCCCCTCCAATACTGGTTGCTGCCAGGTACAGCAGCAGTTTCTTGGCTGGGATGTGTTTCACCTCCTCTGGATCCATTGTGTAATGCCCTAAGTGGAGGTTGCGTTTATGTATTAGAGCTGGGCAATTGCATAAGATGTGCATAGGTGTTTCCTCTGCGTCTAGGCAGAGTCTGCACAGATCTGTGTCCCGGAGTTTAAGATTGAACATGTGTCTATTGAGTCCACAGTGTCCGGTAAGTGCCCGCACTAAGATACATAGGTTTTTCCTACTAAGCGCTAGTAGGTCTGAAGCAGCCTTCTTATTGAAGGATTTTACTAGCGCTTTTGAGTGATTCATTCCTGGAAGTTTTCTCCAGCGAATAAGGGTGTCGTAGTAACAGTAAGTTAACAGGGTGAGTTTGGCTAGGCTTTTAGGTATACTACAGAAGGGTTCAGGTCCTGTCTGTGGTAACCTCGCGCCTAGTTTCGCAAGTTGGTCCGCCTTTTCGTTGCCGACTATTCCTGCATGCCCTGGAACCCAGCGAAGGATAACCTGATTACGGTTGCCCAAGTTATTCAGACATTGCCAGCAGTTTTCAACAAGTCTAGAGGTAATAACCTCCGCGGACAAGGCTGAAAGAGCCGCTTGGCTGTCAGAGTGAATATAAATAGTTCTGTTAACGTAGTTGTTTTGCTGCAAGGCTTCCGCACAATCAATGATGGCGTACACCTCTGCCTGGAAGATGGAGGTATACGTTCCCAGGTTCCGGTGAATTTTCACCCTGGGCTTCTCTCCATAGGTTCCACAGCCTACGTCTTTTCCTGACTTGGAACCATCGGTGTAGCACTTTAGGCTTCCCGCTTTCCAAGTTATTTCATTTTTTAGCCACCTGTCCCGATCGGGTATCTCAACGGTGTAGTTCCTTTGGAAGTAGTAGTTTGGGGTCATATTGTCTGATGGCATCCCCAAAACTGGGATATCAAGTACTGAGTTTTGTAGGTTCCTCATAACTTGAGAAAGCCAGTTCACCTCTTTCTGGCAGATTACTCTGTACATGCCCTCTCTTGCCTCCTTTTCCAAATAGAGAAACAGGGGCGGGAGGTTAAGTAGTGCATCAAGAGCTGCTCCAGGTGAGGTGTTCATGGCTCCGGTTATAAGCAAGCAGGCAGATCTTTGAAGACTGCTAAGCTTACTTTGAGTGGTTTTCTGCATCGTTTTCCTGCACCAAACTGTTGAGGCGTAAGATACAATCGGCCTCACCACAGCTGTATAGAGCCAGAGGGTTATTTTAGGTTTCAGCCCCCATCGTGCTCCTGCCAGTCGACTGCAGATACCGAGGGCTGTTTTCGCCCTCTTAAGTGTACCATCCACGTGAGAGTTCCAAGTAAGTTTCTGGTCTAAGGTAATACCCAGATACTTAGCCTCGCACGAGAACGGAATGTGTTTTCCATTCAAAATAGGCGGCTCGAGTTTTTCGAGTTTGTGCTTATTGGTGAATGGGACAATGACTGTTTTATCTGCATTAACAGATAAGTCATTGTCTTTGCACCATCTTTCAATGGTGTTTAGTGCTTTCTGTATGAGGTACGAAATAGTACTTTGGCAGTTTCCTCTCACAATGATTACCAGGTCATCCGCGTATCCCTGGGTATCTAAGCGGAGTTCAGCCATCTTATACAGCAGGTGATCGACTGCAAGGGTCCATAGCAGGGGTGACAAGACCCCGCCTTGCGGGCATCCCCTTGTCGTAAGCACTTCAGTCGAGATGTCGTTTAGCTTAAATCTGGCTATTCTGTTTGAGAGCATCGCTTCAACCCAGCGAACAGTGGTTGGGTCAGCCCGTTTGTTGGTTAGACCATTCACCAATGTTCGGATGGGAGTGTTATCGAAAGCTCCCTCAATGTCTAGAAACGCCGCGAGGGCGATTTCTTTGTCTTCCAGTGCCTTTTCGATTTTATCAACCAGGCTTAGCAGGGCGGTTTCTGTGGAGCGTCCTCTGCAATAGGCATGCTGGGTTATATGGATGGGTCTCTCAATGAGAATCCCATCCCTAATATACCTATCCAGTACCTTCTCCATTGTTTTTAGTAAAAATGAAGAGAGACTTATGGGTCTAAAGGCTTTAGGCATGGCGTAGTCCTTTTTTCCCGCTTTAGGTATGAATATGACCCTTACTTTGGTCCAGTTTTCTGGAATATATCCCCAGGCAAAGCTCGCCCTGAAGATTTTGACCAGATGTGGGATCAGCAGGGTTGCACCTCTTTGTAATAAAAGAGGTGTTATTCCATCAATCCCACTAGCTTTGTTCGATTCAAAAGAGTTGATAGCCCACCTCACTGCTCCAGGTCTGAAAACTATGGTGGCCCTTCTCCAGTCCTCGATATGAGGCCTACATGGAGCCTGCGCCAAGGTTCTAGCGTTAGTACTGACCGCTCCTGGGAAGTGAGAGTGTGCTAGCAATTCTAGGGTTTCCTTCTCATCACATGTGAAGGAACCATCAGGCTTTTTTAACAAGCCTAGCTGATTAGGTTTGGCTTTGGAGAGCAGTTTTTGGAGTCTGGAACCTTGAGGCAAGTTGCTTATTTCCTCGCAGAATCTTCTCCATGATGCTCTTTTAGCCTTCCTAATTTCTTTGCTGTATTCGGTTAGGGCTTTTCGGTAGATGTCCCACTCCTTGGTCGTCTTAGCCCTGTTGAATAGTTTGCGTGTTTTGTCCCTCAAGCGCTTAAGCTTTGAGTTCCACCACGGCACTTTGTGTTTAGAAGTCTTGGTCTTGAGCATACAGTTGTCTTCGAAGGCTTTAATAGTTCCTTCGGTGACAACTTCAACTGCTAGATCCAGACTTTCTAGCGTTTTTATACTTTTAGGTACTACCTCTAGGTTGCACTGCAGGCTGCTGCAATAGTCCGTCCATTTAGTGCGCCTAGGATCCCTGTAAGTAACCGTTTCCATAGGAAAATTTGTTGTCAGATTAAAACCTATGTGTCTATGGTCTGACATTGCACTTTCCTTACTCACCTGCCAGTCGTTAATTCTCCTGGCTAAATTGACGGTGGCGAAGGTTATGTCTAGAACTTCCTTTCTAGTTTTTGTGACAAAGGTTGGTACATTGCCTTTGTTTAAGACCTGAAGGTTATTAGCTAAGAGGAAATCGTAGAGAAACTCACCTCTATCATTCGTGTCAGTGCTACTCCAGGCGTCGTGATGGGCGTTCGCGTCGCAACCCACCAGTAGTTCTGCGTTGTGTTTCCGGGCGTATTCGACTACCGGGAGCAACTCGTTTGCAGGATTTGTTACTTCGCCGGGTAGGTAGGCTGAACAGATAATTATCCTCCGTCCTTCCCACCCTTTGATGTTTACAAATGCTGCCACAAGGTCATCGGTACAGACTCCTGGAATTGGCAGAAAGTTAATAGACCTATCAAAAACGATACACGCTCTGGGCCTCGAGCCGTTGGCATGTGATAGTAACTTACCCCCAGCATTCAGCCCGAGGATAGTACCGCTTTTGGAGATCCAGGGTTCTTGAATAAGGGCGAGGTTTGCTTTCCCCTCAACAAGGCAGCACTCTGTGATAGCAGAGGCCGCAATTGCGTGTTGGAGGTTGGCTTGCAGAAACCTCACCATGGACCCCTGGATTGCCATTTATTTGGCCCTTTTAATGACCGGTAGAGGCCGGTCTCTGCCCCTATCCGTTTGAGGCGAATGACGACCTCGGTCGGGTGGGGCATTCTTCGGCGCTCTGCCAGTTGCTTTTTTGTTAGCCAGAGCTTTCACTCTTTCAGCTGTCCTCCCCCTCCCAGAACCACTCGGTCCGGCAGCGGAGTGGCCTGCGCTGGCGATAGAACGTCCAGCGGCCGATCCGCCACCGTTTCCACTCGGCCCTGGGATAGGGTGGTCTGCGCTGTCCTGAGTGTCAGCTGTTGGCTCGGTTGGGCTATTAGGCCCTCCTCTGAGCTTGAAGTACAACCAATAGAAGCCCAGGAATATTTTAAAATTATACTTCTTTAGGACTTCCATTGAGGAGTCATCCAGAGAAAGAAACGCTAGGATGCCCTTATCGTCTGCCTTCTCATGGAGGACCCTCCAGTGAGTTGGGTTCAGCTCATGGTTTTGCCAACACAGCATCCCTAGTGCTAGCTTGGTGGATTTCGCTAGATTCTTAGGGATGAAGGTTGACACAGTCCATGGCTTAGGCAATTCGTTTTCCAGAAGTATAGAAAGCTGTGCCTCAGGCCATGGTTTGCAGGTTTTGACTGTTTCCACAAGCCAGTCCTGGCTTTCCTTGTCTACACAAGTAATCAGGATCCAGCCAGGCTTGTGGGAGAAGCCAAGAAACCTGGGTCCCTTGCCCATGTTTTCGACGTTTATGGTGCGACATGTTTGATACATGACCTCCATAAGTGCCGAACGGACAAGGTCCATTTGCTCCGTCGTCATAGGTTCCGAGTTACGAATCCCCACACGAAGAGCTCCTGTAATGTCCCGATAGCTGGCGGCCGGTTTAGTGCGTCCGTCAGGCGTCGTTGACATTTTTTGTGCCTTGGGTGGGTTTGCCTTTGGAGATTCCTCCTCCGATCTGCCGCGTTTGCGGCTTTCGTTGGAGGCTATTGGTTTCTCCACAGGTAATTCCGCCCAGGGCTTGCGGCATAGGGTGAGGGCTTCATTGTATTCTAGCCCCCCATCCTTTACAAGCCGGTGAAGGCGCTTGCGCGCAGCACCACAGAGTTTTTTGCGTCTAGCGCCTTGGCTTTGTGGTTTTGTCTCGCACACAAGGGGTGTTTCCATAGGCGTTTCGGAGGCGATGACGTCTCCGCCGACCTTCTGGCCACTCCCGAAAGTGAACGAGCTAGTTCCAGGCTCTGCAGAGTCTACGACAGGCCTCTGCGCCTTAGAGTTGGTGCCACAAGATGTGGCAAAAGAAACTTGTAGATTTGAATTCTCCAGCAAGTCCCACGAGTAGCAAGGGAAATAAGCGGTCACAGACAGCAGAGCCCCGCTTGCCGCCTGAAGGGCATGATACTACCTCGATTTGCCCTGGTGTCGAGGAGACTCCGTTAAGGACTGAGCACCCCCTCAGCCATGCATCCTTCGGCACGGTACGTATAACACCTTGGATTTGGGGATTTTTGGAGTCGAGGTTTTCTCCTCCGGGGTGTGGGTGTGTTTTTTCCTTAGGAACGATCCAATTTTATCAGTTACCCCTTTAACAAAAGGTAAGTAGGCCATTCTTCTTTCGACTTCCAAAGGTCGTTCTCTCCGTTGATGTGAACTATTTTTTAATACAAGGGGCTTATGACCATTTCGACGTAACACCTTGCTTATATGTTCCAGCTCAGCCTGGATGTGAACGTCATCACACAGGTCCTGAGCGCGATTGAAGAGGGTGGTAGCCACTGACGCAAGGTGTCGTGGATGGTGATGCGAAGAGCCATGTAAATATCTGTCCGTGTGTGTCTGCTTCCGGTAAACAGTGTGACTAAAACTACCATCTAGTCGGACCTTGACTAGGACATCCAAGAATGGAAGCGACCGATCTTTTTCCATTTCGTATGTGAAGGTCATTTTCCGGTGAATACCATTCAAAAGTGCCAGATATTGTTGCACCTCTTTTTCACTGCCCTGCATGACAGCAAAAACGTCATCCACGTACCTTTTCCAAAACCTAACTTGTATGGGTATAGATGAGGTGGCGAGCTCTTCAAAATACTCCATCCATAAGTTGGCAACTAGTGGGGCAACTGGGCTACCCATTGCCACCCCATCAATCTGAAGGTAGTATTCACCTTTATAAAGGAAAAAGCTAGATTCCAAACAATGCCCTGTTAAGGTGACATACTCCTCCGGGATGTTGTTTTCTTGTAACTTTATTTTAAGTACCTCCATAAAGTCGTGAATTGGTACGTTGGTAAATAGGGATTCGACATCAAAGCTTATCATGCACTCATGCCCTTCAATGTTAGTGTCTTGTAATAAACGTACAAAATGGCGGGAGTCTTTGACGTAAGATGACGTGTGGCCCACTAGTGGTTGTAGAACACTTGAGACATGCTTCGCCAATTCATAAGTAGGTGAATCTATTTGACTCACTATAGGGCGAAGAGGAACATCACACTTATGAATTTTTGGCAGGCCGTATAATTTAGGTGGTTGTATATTTGTTTAAAAAACATTCATAATGAACAACCACGAAATAAGTTTAAAATCATTGTGTGATTGGTATGTTTGTTTTGCTTTGTTTCAGGAGCATACTTCAAAATAGCATGCGTAGTTCTCGTTTCCATGGAAACATGATAATTAAATATAGTCTATGACACTCGCAAATAAGTGGACTTCTATTGCAAGGTTTCTCGAAGTGGGTGGGTGTCTAGTGTGTTCGTATACTTTTCCATTTAGTACTTTTAAGCACTACAATTTCATGAAGGTTTAAAATCGATCTGATGATGGAGCCATAAAACAGACAAGGGAACTCCTCGGCGATTTACAGCAGTTACCTTGTGTTTGGGCTTCATTAATTTGTATTAATAAGAACTTTCCACATAGATAGGTTGTGACTGTCATTTAGGGGTTTGGTGATGAAGACCACGGACAATTAAGGGAACTCCTTAACAGTTTACAGTAACTACCTTGTGTTTGGCCTTGATTAATTCGTATTGCTGAGAACTTTCTACCTAGAGTTGTGTCTGTTATTAGGGGTCTGATGATGAAGACCAAGGTCAATTAAGGTAGCCCCTTAAAGGTTTACGGTAGCTACCTTGTGCTTGGGCTTGATTAATTTGTATTGCTGAGGGTTTTGTACCAAGATGGGTTGTGACAGCCATTGCCAATGTTGCATTGGGAGTTAATGAGCATAATTTTGAAAGAATTAAAGTAAATTCGTAGATTTGTATATTCAAAAATAGTAAAAAAAACTATCTTCTTTTATTTCCGTTAGGGTACATTCCTGGGTTCCTTACAATTTTGGACCATCTCCTTTTAACAGGGGTTCGTGGTTCGTAAAGTTTGAGAAACCCTGATCTACTGTATAAAAAGAATTTTCAGAATTCGTTCAGTAGATACAAAGATTACCTCGCAATCTTTACCTCTTCCTCGTCGTTTCAATTTCCTCGTCAGCCGAGTTTAATTTTTATTACAATTAACATTATTTTTCTGCGAATGGATACATGTGACTTTGTATTTTATTTACTTTAAAATGTCAATTGAGTCATCAATACATTAAATATGAATGATGCACTCGACCTTGATCCTAACATGTGAGTAAACGACATATTGTATTTCTGTACTAGCTGACGCTCGCGGCTTCGTCCGCGTGAAAGTCGATGTAGACTTTCAACCCCTATTTCACCCTCCTTCTATTTATATTTTCGCGTGTTTTATCCTCTACTAATATTATAAACGCGAAAGTTTGTTTGGATGTTTGGATTTTTTTTTATATTCTCTACAAGCCCTTGACTACAATCTCACCTGATGGCAAGTGATGATGCAGTCTAAGATGGAAGCGGGCTAACTTGTTAGGAAGAGGATGAAAATCCACACTCCTTTCGGTTTCTACACGGCATCGTACCGGAACGCTAAATCGCTTGGCGGTACGTCTTTGCCGGTAGGGTGGTAACCACGGCCTCCCACCAGCCAGACCTGGACAAATTAAGAAAATCTCAATCTGCCTAGCCGGGGATCGAACCCAGCACCTCCGTCTTAACGCCGCTACTACTGAAGCAATTTGGCTACAATGGAATGGAAATGGATTTTACTCTGGATTAACACAGGCTACTTTTTATCCCGAAAAATCCATGGTTTCCCGAGATTTGCGAAAACTGATGATTTTGATGATATGAATGTTTGTTACTCTTGCACGCCTCGACTACTGAAACGAATTAGCTGAAATTTGGTATTGAGATATATTATAGCCTGAATTAACACATAGGCTACTTTTTATCCCGGAAAAATCCATGGTTCCCGAGGGATTTGTGTAAAACTAAATTCCATTTCGAAGTCGCGGGTGTCTACGCCTGAAAAGAGAAAGGTGTGCAACCGAGGTGCAGCAGGCCGCGGCGTGCGCGTCCGCCAACAGTTGGCGGCAGCGTACAGTGAAAGGTGCGCAGAATAGGTTGCGCACAAAAACGTAACGCTGTCATTCGTTCATCGAATTTTACTGCCCATATTTTCGATCTTAAGGAGTAAACTCCAAAATTTCATAATTTTTGTACAGAATTGGACCTGTCACAGTTTTATTATAAGTATATAGATCATAACTGATCTAAAAAAAGGTATGCGTGATTAAATTGAAGAATAACAGGTAAATGCCAGATTTACCTGTTATTCTTCGATTTACAATTTTTACGTAAATATCGGTTTTCCTTGCATTGTGGAGTATATATTTTTAAAAATCGATTATTATAGCTTGTCAACTTCGTTTTTGTGCTATATAGCCGTGATAGTCCAGAGGATATGACCACTTCCGATTCCGGAGGGTGTGGGTTCGAATCCGGACCGGGGCATGCGCCTCCAACTTTCAGTTGTGTGCATTTTAAGAAATTAAATATCACGTGTCTCAATCGGTAAAGGAAAACATCGTGAGGAAACTTACATACCAGAGAATTTTCTTAATTCTCTGCGTGTGTGAAGTCTGCCAATCCGCATTGGGCCAGCGTGGTGGACTATTGGCCTAACCCTTCTTATTGAGAGAGGAGACTCGAGCTCAGCAGTGAGCCGAATATGGGTTGAGAATGATGACGATGATGAATTTAGTCCGTAACACTCCCGATGCGGAAGCGCGCCGGGGGGCGTGTAGCGATGAATAAAAAACCCACGACTGACGCACCTCACTTTCCCGCACGATTTCACACCCTTTCCCCCCGTCGCCCGCATATCATAAGAGTGTCATCAACGATATTTCCAGACTATAGTTATCGATTATAGAATAGAAAGTATACAAAATTATAATTCTATACCTACTTATCGATTTATACTAATATGCGCGGTGGATTTACAAAACGGAGGTCCTGGGTTCTATCCCCGGCTGGTCCGATTGAGGTTTACTGCATTGGTCCAGGTTTGGCTGGTGGGAGGCTTCGGCCGTGGCTAGTTACCACCCTACCGACAAATACGTACCACCAAGCGATTTAGTGTTCCGGTACGATGTCGTGTAGAATCCGAAAGGTGTGTGAATTTTCCTCCTAACAAGTTAGCCCGCTTCCATCTTAGACTGCATCATCACTTACCATCAGATGAGATTGTAGTCAAGGGCTAACTTTTAAAGAATAAAAAAAAAATGAAATTATCATTGTTTGTAGTCACGTTTTTCGTTTTCATTTAGTTTCGTGTGTACCAGTAGCGAAGACTGAAATTTTGTCGTAGGTAACCCGTTAATGTGTTTTAGGCTGCGTAGGTACGTTAAATCTTTACGTCCGTGAAACTCGTGGATTTTTGAAAGGTAACCCGATATGAATCGGGTTGTTAGAAGGCATCGCCCCTGGTGTACGTTTATGTTGTTAAAGTTGTATTTAAAGAACAAACATATTTATTATTAGAACATTTCATTTATATAAGGTATTTGTATAAGGATATTTTTTCTATTATAATATTTTATGTTTATGATAATTACTAATTTATTAATGCTTGGAGGCCGTTGGATCAGCTTCCACCTTCACACAGGAAGTAAAACTATAAGAAGTTGTAATGTTATCAATTGTAAATTATAATACTGTATGACTTTTTCAAAAGAGCAACTGATGAGTTTCTTGCCGGTATCTTCTCAGCAGAATCTGCCTTCCGAACCGGTGGTAGAATCTTTACAAATAGTCAACTGACGTGGCAAAAGAGCTTGTAAACTGAGCCTGCTTGAAATAAATGAATTTTTTGAATACTTTTTACTTGCAGGTTGACAGGAAACTGCGCGAGGACACCACAATGGGCGTCCACGTGGCCGTGTACAGGTATGTCGACAACGTTGTTTTTTATTTTTGAAATAAATTTTATTTTATTTTCACAATCCCCCAGTCCTGGTATGCCAATATTTGCTAATTTCTCTTTAACGAGATATCCCTGTTGTTTTATACCAATCTCTCCCTGTTGCGCTGTTATTATCTCCCTGTATTCTATAACACTATCTCCCTGTTGTTCTATACCACTATCTCCTTGTTGGTCTATACCACTCTCTCCTTGTTGCGCTATGTCATTATCTCCCTGTTGCTCTACGTCCCTATCCCGTTGCTATAACATTATCTCTCTGTTTCTCTCTGCCACTATCTCCCTGTTGTTCTATACCAATCTCTCCATGTTGCGCTGTTATTATCTCCCTGTATTCTATACCACTCTCTCCCTGTTACGCTATGTCATTATCTCACTAGTGTTCTAAGTCCCTATCCCGCTGCTATAACATTATCTCTCTGTTTCTCTCTGCCACTATCTCCCTGTTGTTCTATACCACTCTCTACTTATTACGCTATGTCATTATCTCCTTGTTGCTCTACGTGACTATCCCGCTGTTGTTCTATAACATTATTTCTCTGTTTCTCTCTTCCACTATTTCCCTCTTGTTCTATGCCACTCTCTCCCTGTTGCGCTATGTCATTATCTCCTTGTTGCTTTACGTCACTATCCCGCTGATGTTCTATAAGACTATATCTCTGTTTTTTTCTATGCTACTATCTCTTTGTCTTTCTATACCACTATCTCTTTGTTGTTCTATACCACTGTCACTATTTCTTAAGGCCACTAACCTATTGTTCCAGTATGCTATCTATATATCTATCTTCCTTTTTATCAATGCTATTATTTCTTCTATTATTCTATGACACGCTATTTACAAAATCATTGTCATTCGCAGGGTTCAGTTCCTCTGTTATTCTATGACACTCTATTTACAAAATCATTGTCATTCGCAGGGTTCAGTTCCTCTGTTATTCTATGACACTCTATTTACAAAATCATTGTCATTCGCAGGGTTCAGTTCCTCTGTTTTTCTATGACACTCTATTTTTCAAAATCATTGTCATTCGCAGGGTACAGTTCCTCTGTTTTTCTATGACACTCTATTTTTCAAAATCATTGTCATTCGCAGGGTTATGTTCCTCTGTTATTCTATGACACTCTATTTTTCAAAATCATTGTCATTCGCAGGGTTCAGTTCCTCTGTTTTTCTATGACACTCTATTTTTCAAAATCATTGTCATTCGCAGGGTCAAGGACTTGTTCGAGTGCGCGTCCGCCAAATTCAAGGTGGAGGTGAACGCGCAGCAGCTGCACATGACGGGCTTCGTGTTGCTGCACCGCGGCTGCTGCGTCGTGGTCGCCGAGGGCGGCCCGCGGCAGCACGCCAAGTACAAGCGGTGAGTGATGACTGAAAGAATAAAAGAAAATATATATATATATATATATATGTATATATATATATATATATATATATATATATATATATATATATATATACATAGTGATGTGTATTGTATAAGTATATATATATATATATATACTTATACAATACACATCACTATTTAGCCCCAAAGTAAGCATACAGAGTAGCTTGTGTTATGGGTGCTAAGATAGTTGATATTATAATATTCATATACAATTATATACTACATATAGATACTTATATAATGTATAAATACACACAGACACTGGAAAACACCCATGCAAATCAATAGAAAGAAATATCATTATTTTTAGGCAGTGCCACACATTACAATAATAGATTACCGCCATGTGGAATGTTGAGTCAACTATTGTTGTTCCGATAGTTGTTTCAGTCAATGGTCTTATAGCGAAAAGCTTCGACCAACACCTTAAGAAGCTTTCGCTTAACTGTTGGATCAAGAGTCCGATACAAAAGGCAGTGATTCTTGAGACGGCGCGTATTGTGAGGAGGTTCCTCACTCTGGAGCCCTGACCACCGGTTGCTTGGGCACTCAAATGTCCCGCAGCGGGAGGGTGAATTTTTTTTTATAAATTTTTAATAATGTTTTGTATTTTATACTTATATTGTTAAAATTAAAAAAAAAGAAGTAATAAATAAATGAGAGACTAATAATTCTAAATATATAGCTCAGCTTAGCTAGAGCGAAAAAAGAAGAACGCCCCGCAATATGTGGCATAACCTAGAAAAAGGCCCTAACTCAGAATTTTGCTACATACTTCCTATCCAAAAAAAAGTATGCAGCACTGATTTTCCGTTAGGACCCAGTTCAGGTGCCGCCACGCACACAGTTCAACATCCTATGTAAATGGAGAGAGGGCGCAACTGTGCCGGCATTCACTTCGACGTCTGTGTTTTTAATTGAATTAAAAATAGTATTTGTGGCGAAACTGCGATAAAGTAGTGTTAAATCGACGTGCAATACTAAAAATCATATGGACAAAGAATTATTTTACTGTGAGAGTGTGTATACTGTGCAAAAACAGCCAAAAATTTAAGGACTTGCAACGGACATTTTTCAATTA